>NC_091227.1:17255431-17555431 GCF_040958095.1 Procambarus clarkii | reverse complement strand
TATATCACTCAGTGTTGGTGACAGAGGTGGAGGAGGAGGAGGAGGAGGAAGAGACAAGCCCTCTGAACTCTCCATCTTTAAACCTGAATCTGCGAGTTTGTTCGTAGAAACTTCCCGAGGTGGAGGCAGTGGGTCGTATTCAAAAATGTGATGCAAGTCACATGGTCGAGGTGGTGGTGGACTGTTGTACATCCCTTCACACAGACGAGACTCTGTCAAGCTGACTGATCTTTTCTTTAAAGTTGTATAACCAACCTTTGCTGCCAGAGATGCTACCAGCTGCAAAAAATTAATATCCAGTATTTTAAATTGGCAAATTTAATTGTTAAATTACCAAAATATTTTAGAATTTTTTGGGAAACCAACATTTACAAAAAACTAATCTGTTTTCATTAAACTTCCATGAGTATATAAAAGTAATATAATTCCACCAGACGTGAATATATTGAACTCAAATTTTTCTGTGTGGAGCCCCTACGGCTCCCTGGAGCTATTGGACTATTATGTGATACATTAGACCAGAGGCATTAGTCAATGGAGTTCGGCCTACCGGGGACCATAAGCCAGAACCTGGCCTCCCCTCAGAGAGGAGCAGGGAGCAGGGAGCAATGGCCCTGGAAAACCCTCCCCTGTGGTTGAGGGTTTTCCTTATCTGCCATCGACCAGGGTTAGGAACCCAGAGAGGTAGGCCTAACAAAACAAACCCCACATTTTAAGAAAATTACAACTAAAACTGAACAGAGAGGCAGAACTCCCTCCAATTCCAAGCAAACAAGTAAACATCACACTCCATTGTCACGTTGCTTGTCCGCACAGCCCTCCCCCTCCCCACACCAGCTACCTAGCACTCCAGTTCATTCTCTAATGTGGTCCGGGGCGGACGTCTTCTCTGGCCTCGAATTCCAAGGCGGTGTTTTGCCTTCGTGGCAACCTCTGCGGTGTTGTTGTGTATGGTGGCCAGGCGTCCTCAAGAGTACCAGGGCTGCATGCGCTTAGGGGAATCCTTCCCTAGGCACCCTGTGAGTGCATCCTTACATGTTAGGGTTATCTTCCCTGGTGCATTTGGGAGCCATTTCCATAGGGGTTTTTG
The DNA here is from genome assembly GCF_040958095.1 of Procambarus clarkii. Lineage (NCBI taxonomy): Eukaryota > Metazoa > Arthropoda > Malacostraca > Decapoda > Cambaridae > Procambarus > Procambarus clarkii. The sequence continues at coordinate 17,554,341 of NC_091227.1, read as the reverse complement.
CTGCTCAGCATGTACCCTGCCCTTGGGGCCAGCTGGGGTTTCGTAGCCCTTGTTTGGCCTTGGATGGGGAGTGGTATCATGCTGGTTGGGGCGTCAATGTGCTGTGCAGCCTACTTACCTATGCAGCGACTGGTTCCCGTTTCCTCTGGGGACATTGTACTTTTGCTTGGTTGTGTTCTCTGCTTGTTCTCTAGTACTATTCTGATGACATTACAGTTAGGGTACAGGCAGCATCCGTGTTGCATGCTAGGTTCAGGCTGCTGCAACAAAGAACCCCGAAGAACTTTCAAAGACAAACGGGTAAATTGGAATACGAGCCCTAGAGCTTTCCAAGAATACCTGGATTTTTTCAATCCTACCTTACAAAGCGATCTTTTCAAGAATAGCTGAATCTTATCCAGAATACCTGAATCTCTTCCAGAATACCTAAATCTCTTCCAGAATATCTTACAAAATGATCTTTTCCTATAATCTTTTCAAGACTACCTTATATGTCACAAGCTTGGCTACATACCAGCTACAGGTGTTAAAGCCAAGGGTGTATATGAGTGTGTTATTTGCAAGCACACAGAACAAAGAAACAGAAAGCAAAAATCTGTTTGTACCTGGTGCATCAAATGCAAAGTCGCGCTGTGTACCATGGACTGCTTCTTTGATTATCACTCACTTCCAAAGTACTGAGTGTGTAATACAGTTTGTGACTGTATTAACAGTGTGTGAAAGTGTACATATTGTAAATATATTGAATACTGAACAGGTAATATTGCACCAATGAACATTTGTTGTAGACACATTACTGACATATGTATCACAGTTCCATGGAACATTATGAATGTTCTACTGTATACATATTGTAAAGGACACAAAAGTCCATATACCCAATAAAAAACTAATTATATAGCATTGAAAATGCAAAGAAAAAATCAATGTTAATATATTTGTGTCAACTCGTGAGGCTTGAATAGCCCGGGCAACTGCCTCTGGGAGCTTCACGCATGGGCGAACAACCTGTGATGACGTCACGCACCACTTTGTCCTCGTCCCCACAGCCAAAGTAAGTTTGAATATGTTATTTTTTTTTTTTACATGTACATGTTCAGGGAAGGGAATTTAACATTTTACAAGGACAAAAACAAAATTTTGTGAACATTTGATTTTTGGTGCAGAGCCAGAGCTTCACAATAAACGTGGTGCATCACAGTGGTTAAGGTCACTTAATTATTGCATATCTTTGCTAAATTACTTGAGCATCTCACAATTGTTAGCTTACTTCTTACTCAGCTTTAAGTGTTTCCCCTCTTATTCCTATGAAGAATTTAAATTAATTATTTTTAGTTTTGCCCAAAGTGCTTTGCATATTAGTGGCTTTATTTAATATGCAATCCATGTCCCCTCAAATATAACACTGTAATATGTTCTCGTGTATGTATACTTCATGAATAAAATATTATTATTACTATAATATTACTCACTGCTGCATCCTCCAGAGTCTGAGCCAGAAAAGAGAAGCTCATCTGGTATGCCAGCACAGAAGGAGTATGTCCGTGGCAATTTGGAGTGTTCAGAGCTGCTTCGCCTCCCGGAATCTCCAACAAGGCCCAAGTCAAGCGTTCTAACCCATAATATGCACTGAAGTGAATCCACGTAGGAAACTCACAGCCATCTGTACAGAATGACATCAAGATATAACAAATTTATACATACACACATACCACATTGTTTCATATCAAAGGGCAAATCAAGTACCCTTGCTGTGATACCAACTCTAATTTACTAAAAAGCCTCTAGATTTCTAGCTCCAGCCAATGCATTGCTCTACAACAACTCACTTGAACTCCAAACCTTTCCTAATATTCTGAAAAAAATGAAAGTAACCCCCAATCTATAAATGTGGTGGTCTCACTGATGTCAACAATTTCAGACCTATATCAATTCTGCCAACCTTGTCTAAAATATTTGAGAAGTTAATCTACAAGCAGCTTTTATTTAGCTAAACACAATATACTGTACTTAGCTTTTGCTAATATGGCTTCAGACCAAAAAAAACATGCGTTGACTGTAATGAAACGCCATTTTCTGGGTGAGCCCCGGAGACTCCCTGGAGCTATTGGGCTAATGTGATATATTAGACCAGGGCATTAGTCTATGGAGTTCATCCTACCGGGGACCATGAGCCAGAACCTGGCTCAGAAGGAGACAGCTGCAACTGAACAAACTGACCACAGGGACCGAAAGAGCGGAAACCTCTGCACTGGAGGAGAGCATGAGAGCTGCATCAAAAAGAAAGACCAGATGCGAAAAGTGGAGAAGATCGAACCAGCCGTGTACCAGAATGAGCTGACCTGCTGGAAGAGGTGGAGCTGCAGAAAATGTCTGCAGCCAGAAAAGATGACAACCAGAAAAACTTCTGGTTGTCTTTCTATCAATATTGTGATCTCGTGTCCCCAAACTTCCCTACGTCTACTATATTGTGGAAGCCAGAGTGGTCTGGTAGGCGATTGTGATTCATTAAAGCCTGGTGTGTTGTATCTAGCTTTAGAGGATTCCAAGTGGGCAGCTCAAGAAGCCACCACAGGAAGCCCCTCCAGGAAAGTGCTTACCTGTTTATTATCTAATCTACATTTCCAAATATCATCTAAACCATTTAACAAACATTTGTATAACGTACCTTTATGTTGCATATTTGGTTCATCAACTCTTTGGAGGGGTAGATGAAGCTTTACTGTATCTGCCAATTTCTGATCTAGCTCATCACTTGTTGGACTGATGTTCAGAGCCTGTAGTAGTTATATAAATATAAGACCTTCATCTAATTGTGTCACATAACTAAGAGTAAAATTACCAATATAAAATTTAGAAAAACTAAATAACGAAATATCCACCAATCGAAAACCAAGTGTTAAAAGTAATGAAATATTCTTTTCTGGTAGGCCTTCAATAGTGCTCTGGTACTGCTCAGTCGAAAGATAATGCCAGGCCTCGGAGACTGATGCTGACCTATCAGGAGCCTGGACCAGAATATGTTCCAAAGCTACCTTTGCCTTATAGAGCAAGCCAGATTTTGGACTGAGTGATATGAACAAGTAATTTGGCTTGGTTAATGATTGATTATATAGATAAGGTCAGCAATGCAAATGTTATGCAGTTACTCATTTTGGTGCACTCTATTTTTCTGAAGATTTTTCTCTTAGTTATTTTAGTGATCCTAGATACTCAGACTTGACCTTCCTTTTATTGAGTGGACCAGAGTCTGGTACTGGTGATCAGTAGGTGCTCGTGAATCAATAGAGTCTGGTGTGATATCGAAGGTTTGATAGATATACCAGTGAGTAGCTTGGGAAGCTACTAATACTCTTCATCCCACAGTCCAAGTATTATATGATTCAGTACAAGCAACTACACTACTCTCAAGCTAGTATTGACAACAAGCATTATCTCTCAGTCTGACACTAATACAAAATTACCATCCCTAACACTGCAGATTCATTATGTAATAAAGGTATTGGCACAAGAGATCACCTACTGCAACTCTGTTTTACTAAACCTTTACATAGAAACATAACTTCCTCTTATTACAAAGTAAAGACACAACAATTAGGAAGAATAAGATAGAATGATAATACATACCATTATATATGGTCATGAGATACTAGTGTAGAAGAAGCACTGTATAATAAAATCAATAAAGCTGCAGAAATGACCAACCCAAGATGCATTTGTGATTCAGGAAGGTCAACACTTCAGATGTCATGGAAATTGTGGAGAACAAAAGTCAATACAGTTCTCACAAGAATGAAGATACTGTAGTTTGGTTATACTGAATGAATGGATAATGGAGTGGCTACAACAGTACTGTATATTCAAGAACATTTCAAATAGAAAAAGGAGAGGAAAGCCACAGTGAAGATGGAGTAACACAGTAAGTGTACGAGGAAGAAGGGACTAAGTATGACGAGCGCACGAGCAGTGTTATGAAATAAGATTAACTGAATCGGTTAGTTATTGTTTTCTAGTTGTCTCCTATTTCTTCTGAGCTGATACCTACACCCACTCCTTGAGTGATGAGGGGGCTGAGCACTTTGTAATTAATATAACTATGTAGTGTACTTGATTCTTTGGAAAGTGGAAAAGTTTATATATTTCTACATGAAATATCCTGTATTATTAAAATACAGGAATATTATATATATATATATATATATATCCTATACAAAAGATGAATATATGACTATTTTTAGGAAAGTACAGAAACATACTACTTAGGATATCCAACCAACGATGCAATGTTTCTATAAATGGTGAACATATATTGGTTAATGTTTAGTGTGAAAAGTAATGGCCACGCTTATTTGTACCTGGCACATGAAATCAGTTGGGTTCGACACAGTACTGAGAATATTTTTCAAAGTATCCATACTGCTTTCACACTTCAGCTGTCTTGAGCCAATCCTTTTTTTATTAACCAACACAGTGACGAGTAGAAGGGACGATCCTTTCAAGAATTTTTCTGAAATACCAAGAAATATTAATAATAGTACTGCAAGACAATTTACAGTCTAAGAGATGAACATTTAACTGTTTTAGTCCACCATAGACACTTATCAATTGTCTATGCAATATATGAAGATGAAAATTTCATCCAATTTTTTGCTGATTTTGGGTTTGATGTTCATTTGTTTCAACAGTGGTACTGACAAATTCTTTACAAACACTCTTAACAATTTTGAAGACACTAAAGCATCTACCAATGCCCAATACACTTTCTTAACACCCAGCTATCTTAAAGGATGCCAGCAGCAGTCTTCTCAAAGCAGTTACTGGTATACTCTAATACAAAATTGCACTCTTCCACAGCGGCACTCCTGTCACCCACTGACTCCCGCTTCAGTCAAGCCTCCATCTTTACTCTGTTTCTCCTTTTATATCAAATATAAATATTTACTATGTAATCATTGTTATCAGAGTCTTTCTAGTTTTTTATACTACTATTACTGTATTATTATTTCTATCTTATTCTGCCATCTTTTTTTTTTCTTCCCTTTCCTTCTCTATTTTTCTCTTCTATATTCTTTGTTTCCCTTTTCCCCTACCTTCTTTGTTTCCTTCTATCACTACCCTTTTTGTTTCCTTCTATCACTACCCATTTTGTTTCCTTCTACCCCTACCTTGCTTGTTTCCCTCACCCCATGCCTTCTTTGTCGTTTCCCTCAACCCATGCCTTCCTTGTTTCCATCTTCCCTTATCTCCTTTGCTCCCCTTTTTCTCTACCTTTCTTGCTTCCCTCTTCCTCTATCTTCTTTGTTTCCCCTCTACTATCTATTTTTTAAATTTTTCTACCTTGTTTGTTTCCCATTCTCCTATATTCATTATTTTCCTCTTCCTTTTTTACCTGTTCTTCTATCAAGGTCATAAAGAAAGTTATATTCCTGTAAATACAAATAGGTACTACTCTCACACAAACAATTGCGAACAAAAAATATGATTACAAAACAATTATAGCTACCTGGCATTCGAAAGTCGATAGTATATGGATTTCGAAGATGCCATTTTTTGACTGTTGTGCATTTATGTATAGGTGGATCTTCTATCAACACTTCAACTTCTTTTTTGTTTTTAACTGGTTCGTCCATCATTATATGCAGTGGTTGCTGAACCTGTAAAAATAAAATAATATATTACCGATAAACAAAAATACTGTAATTTAAAACGCAAAATCAAAAGGAACATTTAAGTAGCTGATAGATTATTTCTAATGTAGTTGCCACACTCTGATGACTTTTCTTACATAGAGATATTTTGAAAGCATTGATGGTTAGATGGAAGAACAATCACTATAATTTCAAGCCAAAACTTTGTGATCAAGATGTCATAGCCTAATTTTCAGAAAATTACTTTTGCTAAATATTGCTTTGAAAGTACAGTTCTGTAGATAAAAGTTTTTTCAAAGCAAGGTACTTGGGTGTTCTCTCCAGCAAGTGTCCAGCTCTCCCCAGGACAGTCAAAAATTAATACAGTATCTAATAAATTATGTAATACTGCAGATTCTTTTCCTGAGAAAGAAACAAAAATGTACTGTACCATATTAACTTTACGAGGTGTGACCTTGAACTTTGCATTTCTTTCGTCTTGATAATGTGAAAAAAGTTCAGAGTTGTTAAGAATGCTGATGCCTTCAGCTAAAACTTCATATATGAAGGACATATCCATATTCCGAACCTTGAGTCGATGCCAAGTCATTGTAGGAATACAAAACTGAAAAAATATTTTACAGTTAAGAACAAATTTTAATATGAAATACTGACTGAAATTTTTGTATTGCTAAAATATTATTTTAGATATAAACAGAATGAAATAACAGGTAAGAACATGTTACTTAGAAAATATGCATAAAACAAAAAGATTATTATTAAAGAAAACAAAAATACCTGTACTATTATTCCTAATACATGAACAATAATGCCAAAAGGAAAGCTCTTAACATTATTGTTATAAATTTAGTATATTAAATCACCATCATCACTACCTATTTCTTACTTCCACGGGGGCACTGATGTATGAGCCCAGGAAGAAATATGGAGGAGCAAATACAAAAAAGCATTAAAAAAAAGAATAAAAAGACACCTAATCCATTTTCCATACTGAGCCTTCCACACTTCATACTGAAGTATCACACACACAGATCTCAGACCAGAGATTGTATTCAAAATGTTGCAATAAATCTGCCCAAAATGTTGCGCGTACTAGTGGCTTTACAAGAATGTACTGTAATTACCATTTTATGTATCCTCACAATCCCAATGTACCTTCTTGTATATATATAAATAAATAAATAAATCTCTTGACCAGTGAACCGAGCATGTACAAAAATTAAACATTAATAGATACAAAACAATAGTACCAATGGCCCGGTTGTTACGTTCAGTCAAGGATAAGAAGATTGGACTAGTTTACTGTATTTACTATTGATTCCCCCAGTGAAGGGCGGGTACAGAAGTAGGAAACAGAGTAGTGATAATGCTGATAATAACACTTCACAAGACAATGTACACAACTTGCTCACCTGAGCGATGAGCCATAGTAAACTGGCTGTCATCAACGCCTAGCAGCAAGGCCAGCACTTTCTCCGGCTTAAATACTTGACCCAGCTCACATCTCACATGTTTACCAATGTGATCCAAGAAGCATGGCGACAATATGACAATCTGAAAGGAACCACCATGTTGTATTATAATTATAGAGTATCATCAAATGTAATTATCATAATCTACCCATTAGAATTTATTTATCATCATAATCTCATTATAATCCATTATAAAAGTTTACAACAACCATATACAGCAAATATATTTGTTCAACAGGTAACATGTAACATGACAAACTTTATTATATTATATTGTTATAGTATAATATTAACTAAATAATATACAGCAGAGTCTATCCAGATCTACACGTTTATCATAAGGAACTTATTGATCATAAACAGTTCCAGCTTTAACCCACTAGTTACAGAACAAATGTTGACTTCAGCCTCCACAACACAACAGGTGAAGAGTCGGTGCCTGGCAGCTGAAGCCTCAGTCCCACAAACAGGTGAAGAGTCGAGGCCCAGCAGCTGAAGTCTCAGCCCCCACAAACAGGTGAAAAGTCGAGTGCCCAGGCAGCTGAAGTCTCAGCCCCCACAAACAGGTGAAGAGTTGGTGCCCAGCAGCTGAAGCCTCAGCCCCCACAAACAGGTGAAGAGTCGAGGCCCAGCAGCTGAAGCCTCAGCCCCCACAAACAGGTGAAGAGTTGGTGCCCAGCAGCTGAAGCCTCAGCCCCCACAAACAGGTGAAGAGTTAGTGCCCAGCAGCTGAAGCCTCAGCCCCACAAACAGGTGAAAAGTCGGTGCCCAGCAGCTGAAGCCTCAGCCCCCACAAACAGGTGAAGAGTTGGTGTCCAGCAGCTGAAGCCTCAGCCCACAAACAGGTGAAGAGTTGGTGCCCAGCAGCTGAAGCCTCAGCCCCACAAACAGGTGAAGAGTTGGTGCCCAGCAGCTGAAGCCTCAGCCCCACAAACAGGTGAAGAGTCGGTGCCCAGCAGCTGAAGCCTCAGCCCCACAAACAGGTGAAAAGTCGGTGCCCAGCAGCTGAAGCCTCAGCCCCACAAACAGGTGAAGAGTTGGTGCCCAGCAGCTGAAGCCTCAGCCCCACAAACAGGTGAAGAGTTGGTGCCCAGCAGCTGAAGCCTCAGCCCCACAAACAGGTGAAGAGTTGGTGCCCAGCAGCTGAAGCCTCAGCCCCACAAACAGGTGAAGAGTTGGTGCCCAGCAGCTGAAGCCTCAGCCCCACAAACAGGTGAAGAGTCAGTACCCAGAATGTAAATAAATACCATATTATGGAATGTGGAATAAGAGAAAATAGACTACACACAACCTACAAATTATGTGAAAAAGCTTTACAAAATTACTGTAGAAATACTGAGAAGAGGAAGGGGGTTCTAGATAGAAAACTATCACCCGAGGACCACCTAAAGAACACGGTGCGAGGAGCCTATGCTACGCTTTCTAACTTCAGAATTGCGTTTAAATACATTGATGGTGAAATACTAAATAAATTTGTCACGACCTCTGTGAGACCAAAGCTGGAATATGCAGCGGTAGTATGGTGCCCATATCTTAAGAAGCATGTCAACAAACTTAGAAAGGCGCAAAGTCATGCAACTAATTGGCTACATCCTAATTGGCTACATCAATCTCTACAAAATCTACAAAATGATTAGGGAAGAATTCCTGAGACCTGGAACTTCAAGAACTAGAGGGCATAGATTTAAACTAATTAAACAAAGCTGCCGAAGAAATATAAGGAAATTCACTTTTGCGAAGAGTGGTAGACGGTTGGAACAAGTAGTGAGGAAGGGGGTGGAGGCCAAAACCGTGTTTCAAAGCGTTATATGACAAAGAGTACTGGGAAGACGGGACACCACGAGCATAGCTCTCATCCTGTAACTACACTTTGGTAATTACGTTACCTGAAGCTTTGCCGCCTTCAGCTTTACAGCTTGCAGACGTCCAATGTCATCCTTTATGTCCTGTACATTCTTTACCTCAACCCTGAAAAATCATAATTACATTTGTAATTGTATATGATGCAATACACTCTATTCCCCTTAAAAATAAATAAAATATATGCATTCATTTAAACAAAAATGGATATTTATTTGACTTTACAGAAACCATGCTATTATCGCCCTTATATACATTATAAATCTTCATATGTGATTAATGTCTGCAAATGATTTTTGTGCAAACTAGATCAGTATTAAATGTCAACCATTTTATTAATTATAGTTCACTGAATTTGTATAACACTTACACGTTAATTGATAATTTTAACTTTAAATCTAGTTTCCGCTACGATTACTACTAATGTTAACTTTTACTGCTAGCTTTAACTGGTTATAGGATCTCTTAGAGCTCCTCCGCTTCCAGAAACAGAGGCGCTGAAACAAGAAACTGGCAGCCCTTGAGTCTCTGGTGATATCAATGAGCTTGGAACCTTATTCTTTGAGAAATCCCAAGGCACTCCCTCCCCAGGGGTCGAGGCTCTCACACGCTATGAGAACTAAAGCTGTACTTGACCTTCCAATCGCCTGTATTTGATTAATTTTGCTATTTCAGTCTGTATATATAACACCTGCGTTGATCGTCAGTATATACATATAAATATGTGAGAAAGCTGCAGGAAGCTGCAGGCAAGCCTAGTACCAGATATTATGCAGGCGATGAGTCACAATAACGTGGCTGAAGTATATTGACCAGACCACACCTAGAAGGTGAAGGAACGACGACGTTTCGGTCCGTCCTGGACCATTCTCAAGTCGATTGTCTTGAGAATGGTCCAGGACGGACCGAAACGTCGTCGTCCCTTCACCTTCTAGTGTGTGGTCTGGTCACCCGATATTATCTTCCTTGGAAACGTCAGTCTAAGTCTAAGATGGAGAATAGCAAACAATGATGTTATACCAGGAAATCAACCTGGAAATAATCAATCAGAGAACTAGTAAGAATCTGTGACAAATTTTCGCTCAACCAGTAGATAACTAGGAACGAAAATACTCTAGATCTGACCTTCACAAACAGTGAAGAAATCAAAATAAAGATGTCCACCAGTATTGGACCTATAATTGCAAGTGAAGGTTCATACACGAAGGATGACAAGGAAATTAGTGAAATACTTAAAGCTCAGGACATTTTGTACGCCAATAACAACATGAGAGTGGAAGATGCAGACAGCTTCTTTATGAAAGATATCCAAACCCCCTGACAATATAACAGATATCAACATGAACACTATAGATGTTGACAGATAAATTAACAACATACCCATGCTCCAGGTCAATATAATGGAGGTACTTTGTGTATCTCTCCATCTATATAGCATCTCCACAAGTACCAGTGAGAGCAGTTTAAGTGTTCCCAGGAAATTACCAGGATATAAATCGTAAAATCTGTTTCTTTTTACCATATTCACTATGTCTCATGCCCCATCTTACCGGACTCCTCGGTACCCGTCTTCCTTGGGGGCCAGCAGGGTGAACATGTCGTAAAGATACCGCTTCCACTTGTCTCCGTCTGTGGCGTGTAGGATGGTTATGTCCACCTCCACGTTCTCACCTAAACCACATAAAAATAACATGTAAAAAGAGTCTGCCCGAAACGCTTTGCGTAATAGTGGCTTTAGGCATTGTATGTACTAGCTCTATCTATAAATCCATCAACTTTGTATCTTACCTTGTATGTATGTACCTTACCTGAATAAAAAAATTATTTATTTATTTATAAAACAAATTAAGCGTATGTTACTAGTGCTTGCCTTAGGCTGGGTTCTGGCAGAGACAATGATTGACAATATGGTATTGAACCAGGGTATAGAGACCACAGGGAAATTAGTTTTAATATAGAATCGAAAAGTTGCGTGATAGAAAAACTGCTAAAGTGCCAGATTTCCATTTAGCTTCAACTAATTAGAAATGTTTAAAAACTAAGCTAAAATATACTATGAAGTAAGTACAGCAGTATAACACATCATGCTAAGACAAATCATAAAGACTTTTTTTCAGATATATCAACCAAATATTAGAGAGAAAAATTGGGTCACTGAAAACTGAGACAGATCAGGTAACTGATAATGACAAAGAAATGGGTGATATTTTAAAATAAGAACTTTATATTATGCCTAAAGCTGAACAAATCAATGTAAATGGCGAAGAGATGTTGTGTAGTAGTGGTTACAGAGGAAGTTATTGAACAAATGCAAAAATTAAAGCCAAACAAGTTCCCAGGGCCGGACAAAGTACTGGCCAGTGCTTGAAAGAATGTATAAAAAAAAGAGCTAAGAGAACTATATCTTTGCATATTACTATTATTTAATGCCAACTAGAGTCGTGAAAGGTTGCTAATGTGGAAGCCGATACTGTAATTAAGGAGATAGATTACTTGCATCGAACTATCGTCCAATAACTACGTCTATTGTAGGAAAATGGCTTGAATTGTAACTGTAAAAGCCATTTTCAACGGGATATTTTGCACTTCCTGCTATGCCTTCTGATCTCATGAAGAATTATATCTGTGTGCAAATTTGGAACCAGTCTTTCTAATAGCTTTCAAGTGTAAATTATTGTGTATCCTCTCGCCTGTGCTCTAGAAAATACAGATTTAAAAATTGTAAGTACAAGTAATAACAATTAATAACTTTACTGAGTGGATTCGGACAGTAAAATACCTTTGCACGATCTCTAGGTCAACAATTTCTCCAGCTTTGAATGAGGTTGTTAAATGGCAACAATATTCCACTCTAGAGGTTACCTTGAGGTGCTTCCGGGGCTCAGCGTCCCCGCGGCCCGGTCGTCGACCAGGCCTCCTGGTTGCTGAACTGGTCAACCAGGCTGGTGGACGCGGCTGCTCGTAGCCTGACGTATGAGTCACAGCCTGGATTAATCAGGTATCCTTTGGAGGTGCTTATCCAGTTCTCTCTTGAACACCGTGAGGGGTCTGCCAGTTGAGCACTAGTGTCTTAAAAAGTATCGTCATTGGTATGTGATCTCCAGTTAGAAGGGGTCATGTCATCCAACCTGTCATTTGTCATGCAGTTGTGACAGCCACTTTATTGTGTTTAAATGTCACACAACACCACCGTCACATAAGTAGTTTAAATGGCCACAAATCGCGGCCCTTTTTAGTTTTCCCAACAACCGCAATTTGGCTCAAATTTGTCCTTGAAAATCTGACAGCTGCGTTTGGCGCACTAAGTTTTCTCTTGTGGGCCTAGAGTTGGCGCACTGGATTTTTCCGTGGAGATTAAGGGCATCCTCCCGATCATCCCTAATTTTAGTTACCTGGGCGACGCGCGGTCCAGACATCCCTAGGTTTCAATGATGACATCAGCCAGCCAGTCTTCATGTTCCCTTAATAAGTCCGTTTTCCATAAGTGCATATTTAATCGCATTAATCCCATCTCCAGTATCAGCTAGTGAGACTGATAATGGCTCCAAGACAGCTGTTATCTCAAAGTTCCTGAGACCATATGTGCCTGTATAACCTTCTCCACTACCGCCCAAGGGATAGCATGGGGTGCATAGTAAGTGAAGTAGATTAAGCATTACGGTAATGGCATATTACAAAAAGTGTATCATAAAATGAGAAAGACGAGACTTACCCAGACTCTCTACAGAGATTCATAACAACGTTATGAATCTCACAAGTCAAGCTTGGCCTCGGGCCGGGCTTGGGGAGTAGAAGAACTCTCAGAACCCCATCAACCAGGTATCAACCAGGTATCAACCAGGTATCAACGTCTATATAAAAGGAAGCACTTAAGGTTCTACATGCGTGTGCATATATCGTATATATCCAAACTCAAGGTTAGCTTCACACAGAGGTCTACCTCTCCGTAGGGTGCAGTCGCACCTCCACAGATCTCCAGTATCATCTATTGATACTGGTAATGGCTCCAAAGGGCCACCACTTACGGGCTATTCATGCCCGTGTCACCTTTTGGGTGGCTTAATCTTCACCAATCTTAGCTTCACACATACACATTTGGGCTCATCTGTGGAACAGGAAGTGTAACGGGAAGAGGAAGAGCCAGACCACAGGACCCATACCTAGAGGATGGAGTGAAGAGTCTCCGCATCACCTTATCGTGCCTGTCTTATCTTCTCCCAGGCAGGAAGAGGGAGGGGGAAGCACGGCCTGTACACCCACGCTCACTCATTACAAGTACTCAACCTTCAACATGACTGTGGAAGTCGACTAAAAATTTAGCAGCAGGGCTTGGTGGAGCAGAGGAGCCGGCATGATACCTGGAGCATACCTGGAGAGGGTTTCACGAGTTTTTCTACTCCCCGAGCCCGGCCTGAGGCCAGGCTAGACGTGTGATAACTTGGTCCAACAGGCTGTTGGTTGAAGTGGCCCGCAGATCCACATATCCACTACAGCCTGGTTGGTCCGGCACTTGTTGCAAGAACTTATCTAATTGCCTCTTGAATACATCCACCTTTATTCCGGCAATATTTATAATGCTTGCTAGCAGGGAGTTGAACAGTTGTGGACCACTGATGTTCACACAATGTTCTCATATTATGCCTATGGCACCTCCACGCCTCACTGGTGGAGGTGCCATAGCATCTCCTTCCATAACTTTCGCTCCAGTGTGATGCTACAGAGTGCCATGGGCAACACGCGGCTGCTGCCATAACTGACGCAGGTCACCATCCCATGTTAAGCCCCAGGACAATCCCTGGCAACTCCAAACAATTGCCAATGAATAACAATGAAAGAAATAATATATCTATAATAAGAATGCTTATCTACTTGAGGTTGGACGCCAGATGCTCAAGGATAGCTTCACTCAATTTCTCACTGTTTAGAACATGCCCAATATAGCTGGGTCACCTGGAGGCAAGAGGTAAGGGCTCACCTGGAGGCAAGAGGTAAGGGCTCACCTGGAGGCAAGAGGTAAGGGCTCACCTGGAGGCAAGAGGTAAGGGCTCACCTGGAGGCAAGGCGGGTATCTTATTAACGCAAGACGTCCGATTTAGCCTGTAGGAGGGAGGATGGGGCGGCGGCGGCTTGGCAATGGGAGGTTTCTTAACCTGTGGACTTAAACCCGACAGAGACGAGGGCTTGGTATACAAGGGCGGTGCGGGGGGCTTCTTGGGCACCAGAGGCAGAGGCAGAGGCGGTGACTTTGGTGTCTTTTGCTTCTTGGGGAAGGTGTGTGGGGAGATGGTCGGCTGGCTAGGGAGGGTGAACGGCTTCCCTGGGAGCACCTCGGGTAGCGGCAGGTGAGGCGGGTGATGCATCTTCACACTCAACCATCAATACTCCTTGCCTCTCCAACACGCTCAGAGTCCCCGGACGACGAACCTCTGCGGCTCTCCAGTACAATATAAAGCTCCCAACAAACTCTTGCCTCACTCTCCAGCTTAGTGTGAGCGCATCCCGTGCTTGCGGCTCAGGTCCCAGTGATAACATCAGAGGCAGGAAGTTTCCTCCCTCACTCCTGGACACGACGGCCGGGCTATCTCCATCCTCCCCGATAGTGACAACATGCAGGATAAAAATGCTAATAATGTAACGAACCGTTAATGAGATGTGTGAATGTGGCGTACGGTACATGGTTTGCAATATTTTTGGCGAGATATTCAGGAGTAAAAATGAACAAACCGTTATACAAAGAGAGCTTACTGCAGATCACCCAGAGTCTGCACACTGAACCCTGGGTTGCCTTCTTTACATATAAATATATTAAAACAGTATTAATAATAATATTGTTGAAAGTGAAGAAAAGTCACCCAGTGCATGCGCAAGTGCATTATCAAACTAAATTTTGAGATGAACCGAAAACCCGGTTCAACAACACACCCATACATGCAATGTGTCCCCTCTTCGCCTTTATTTAAACACGACGAATGTATACGTAGTTTAAATACGTAGTTATATAATAACGGGTTTACCAGCAGGGAGGCAGAATAGAGCCAGTGAGGAGCACGGGGTGCCATAAGCACAATCCACTGTATAAACATCAGAGGTCCGCGGTTGTTCAACACCCTCCCAGCGAGTATACGAAAAATTGCCGAACAACCAACCAATTTGCAACAAAAAACTAGATAATTTTCTGCAAGAAGTGCCGGATCAACCGTGCTATGGTGGGTATGTGGGCCTGCGGGTCTCTCCAAGCAACAGCCTAGTGAGCCAAACTCTCACAAGTCAAGCCTGGTCTCGGGCCGGGCTTGGGGAGTAGAAAAACTCCCAGAACCCATCAAGCAGGTATCAGGCAGGGAGAGCTTCCGAACAGTTGGGAAATTCCTACTGTGGTGCTAATACACTAGACAAGAGAGACATGAACCACTGAACTACTAACCAGTACTAATAATAAGCACACTCTTACATTACGAAAAAGCCTGATGTTCATAAAAAAGTGTTCAGTAAACATCATCCAAGTGATGCTTACTGAACACTTAGACTTTGCCTCCAACACCATCACAGTTTCAGAGAATGGACATTCTGTCTGACAAACGTATTCATACAAGGTGACAAATCAAACACAAATGAAAGGGTTGACACACAACATCTTCCTTGATTACTAGAAAGCCCTCGATACTGTCCCACATAAGAGGCTTCTAATCAAACTAGGGAAGCCAGCTGATGTGCTAAATCTGAACAAATAGTTACTGGACTTATATCCAGACAATTACAATATTATAAGGATAGGAACAGGAGTGAGAAAACTGGTAGTAGCACAGAATGAAAGCAAGATCGATTCCTGCATCATAAAAGGAGAAAAAATATTGGAATACATTTAACCGCAAATCTAAAATCATCATTAACAGAATAACGAGGGCAGAATATACAAAATTGGCTAACGTCCGGATAAAATAGAAAAAACAGAACAAGAAGAAGCCGTGGAAGCCACCTCCATCCTAAGTCTGCAAGAACTTGAACACAGAAGCTTCCCCAGTGCCATATACAACTACATGTGATCAACACTTGAGAATGCACACCCCCCCCCCCCGGCATCCAACCCAGTATCAATAATAACCATTTATTAACCAACCATTGGTTATAACCAATAACCAAGCCCCATACATGAGAAATTACAAAGTAAAACTAGAAGAGGTCGAAAGTTATCCAACAAGGCTTGAACTGAAGGAACAGAGCTGCGAAGACAGTGAACACTCACAGTGAACTAACTCCTCGCCCCACTGAAGGAAAGAATGAACAGAGGATATGGTAACCACATATACTATGCTAAGAGAAACTGACAAAGTAGGCCTACACAAAGAAGTAATATTCAAAGCGAGGAACACCAGATGAAGCGTAGATACACTTGAACCACAGAGATGAGTATAAAGGTGATGAGTCACAATAACGTGGCTAAAGTATGTTGACCAGACCACACACTAGAAGGTGAAGGGACGACGACGTTTCGGTCCGTCCTGGACCATTCTCAAGTCACAATCGACTTGAGAATGGTCCAGGACGGACCGAAACGTCGTCGTCCCTTCACCTTCTAGTGTGTGGTCTGGTCAACATGAGTATAAACATTCAAGATTCTACGTAAAACTTTACTTTCAGCAACAAGACTCTTTGTAGTCATATATGTAGTCTACGCACCCAGGTGATAAATTCACGCTGTCTATATACACAGGGAGAATAAAAACACCTGATGCTCTACTGTGAAAACAATCAGCTGTCAGGCATTTCCCGCCCTTTTCTCTCCCGCCATTTTCCACCCCCCGCTGATGCGTCGCCAGCTTATGGGAAGCTGCCGCCAAATAAAAAAAACGGCATTTACAAATCTATACAAGGACTCTTTCAAAGTAATCTATACAGCTTATGTGAGTCCAGAATACGGAACACTGGCATGAAATACGCAACTCGTGAAGAACAAAACTAAACTTGATAAAGTGCAGAGGTTTGTAACAAGTTGTGCCCGATACTGATGAAGACTAAGGACTAAAGTGACTAAGCTAGGAGGAAAAGTTAAGGGAACTCCTTCTCGCAGTCTTAGGTCTATAGGAGAGAAGGGCAGAGGAGACATGATCACTACATAATGCAAAATACTGAATGAAATGCACAAAGACAGCCTTTTTAAAATGACAACACATAGAACAAGAAGAAGCCGTTGAAGCCACCTCCATCCAAAAAATATAACACACCTGGTACAACAATGCCAGTAGGCGGAACTTTAGAGTTAGTCCTCACTCCACTGTAATCCCTGTTAGGTAAACACTGTTAGGTGATCATCTGATAAAAAAAAGGAAGAAAACCCGCAACGTTAACAAGCCGTCAACAAACAGGAGCGCCAAGAACCCGGCGTGAGTCAGTGGCTTCAGTTACCTACAAGGAAATGCCCGACATGCCCGGAAATTCGTAGTCATAACAAACGAACAGCAGACGCATGTCGTTCGTCACCCCCATATGACGTCACAGGCGCATGACGTCATACAAATATTTTGGCAGGGCTACATTACCGGGCAGTAGGTGATGGACTACCCGGTGAGCAGGACCTGTCACGCTGAGGCATCCTCATGGTCGGTCAGCGGTTATATTAGCCTGGAGCCTCACCTTCCACTGGATATATTACATGACCTGCACGCGATGAGTCACAATAACGTGGCTAAAGTATGTTGACCAGACCACACACTAGAAGGTGAAGGGACGACGACGACGTTTCGGTCCGTCCTGGACCATTCTCAAGTCGATTGAGAATGGTCCAGGACGGACCGAAACGTCGTCGTCCCTTCACCTTCTAGTGTGTGGTCTGGTCAACATTACATGACCTGTCACCTTAATTACCGCTCGACATGCAAGATTTATCAACGTGTCTTTTTTCACATTAGGGATAATTTTCATGTTTGAACTTTTATGTATTGAGTGCGGTAGCAGTCCATTAGCGTAGACATAAGAACATAAGAATGAAGATAACTGCAGAAGGCCTATTGCCCCATACGAGGCAGCTCCTATTTATAACCCCCCAATCTCATTCATATATATGTCTAACCTACGCTTGAAACAATCAAGGGATCCTACTTCTATTATGTTACGCATAGGTGCGAGACACGGGAGATGTGGAGGATGTCAGATGGTGTGAATGGAGCGCAAGCAATTATTTCAGTGCGCAAATTTGGAATAAGTCCCTCTAATTTTAATTTAATTTTGCCCCGAGAGGCGAGTTTATTGGGCAGCGCCACTCATCCTGTGAGTGGACACAGAAAACCCGCTGGGTTGTTCATCCTGTCACTTGTACCAAGACATAGCTGGGACTTGCTTAACTGTCTCAAGTGAACAGTTTATCCAACAAGAAGATTAAAATTTTTCAACCCTTGAAATATTGCATTATTTATATTTGACAAATAGTTTTTTCCTAACTCGAACAACGTGGGGTTTATTATTCTACACATACTTCTAATGACTCTCAGATGGTCATATTTTCTCAGGTAGTGGACAAGGCGGTGTCAGTTGAACAGAGGAGTTGCAGAATCTCTCACCACAGATTCTGCAACTCCGCTGCTCAACTTCTTGTTTCCATTCCAAATCTCCAGTGTATATTTGTATCCAAGACGGTTACAAATATCCATGGAGATTCGGAATGGTCCCTCTAATATTATCCAAATATAAATTATGATGTATTTCTCTTGCCTGCGCCAAGGGAGTACAATTCAGTCACTTCTCCAGTTTGAATGTGACAGTTAATGTGCAGCAAATTTCCCACTCTATTGGTACAATCGGGAATTCGAGGTTCGAATCCCGGGTGGGACAGAAATGGATTGCGTGCATTTCGTATCACCTAATGCATCTGTTCACCTAGCAGTAAATAGGAACCCAGGAGTTAGTCAGCTTATTATGGAGTTGCATCTTGGGAGGAGGGGTCAACAGTTAGACAGTGGAGGGGGGGGGGGATAGGTGGCCTCGATATATAAGCCTAACAAACATATATATATACAGGCTGCCTGTCCCGCGATGAAAATGAATTATTAATATTAACTTTCCGCTCGAGATAGCACTGGTGACTTAAAAAGCATCATCATTGTTTAGGCATCTGCGTGGGCGGCTGTCACTAGCCCTTCAGCCCCCGCCCACGGTTGGATTTTAAATTTAAATTTTGACTCGATGGGTGAGGTTATTGAGCAAGCGCCACTCATCCTAGTGAGTGGGTACACCGCCATAGATAGCAGCATGTACAACACTCCCCAATAGGAAGAAAACCCGCTGGGTTATTCATCCTGTCACTTGTACGCAGGACACAGCTGGGACTCGCTTAACTGTCTCAAGTGTACAGCTTATCAAACAAGATTTGTCAACCTTTAAAATCTTTCATTATCTTGCAGGGTGCAAAATGGGGGAAAGCTTGCCACTGAAGTGTGTTGGATGTGCTATGACGGTATGTTCACAAATAGACGAGTAACGTTGCCCAATAAATCCACTCGACTTGTGCAGGTTAAATCCAGGTGGTTGCAATGGAAGATATCCGCGTCACTCGGCCAGTCTGGTTAATCACCGATGGGTCTACCAGTAACTGTTTTGGCCTGTCGGGAGGGGGGAAGGAACCTCGATAAGCCTAACAGGCCTTCCTTGCCCCGACAATTGTTCACCAGAATCGGTTGGCTTCGAGAAGGGGTCTTACCACGTGTTAATGAACTGGCACCATATACGAACTGTTTATTATCTTCACTGGGATACAGACTTCCTAGAATTCCCCGCAAAAATTATACAATTATCCCCAGGTTAGATATATAAATGACAAATATATATTGAGAAAATATTACATTAAAATGCCCATCAGTTTCAAATCAAATATGGTGGATGAAAAGAGTTAGAGGCAACTGATGGGGGCGGGTAGCCTGGCCTGGAGTTAGTAACCCGAGGAGCCTCACCCCCCCCAGCCCCTCCACGATGCCATATATATATATATATATATATATATATATATATATATATATATATATATATATATATATATATATATATATATATATATATTATATATATATATATATATATATACTATATAGCTATATATATATATATATATATATATATATATATATATATATATATATATATATATATATATTTGTTGTTGAAAGAAGCAACTTTCCTTCCTCCCTGATGCTCCTATTCACCTAGCAGTAAATAGGTACCTGGGAGTTAGACAGCTGCTACGGGCTGCTTTCTGGGGATGTGTAACAAAAAGGAGACCTGGTCGAAGAGGGGTAGAAATAGCCTAAGCTACTCTATCCCTTTGAGATGTATTTCTTGCTTATCTCAATAAACATACTTGACCTGGTCGAGGACCGGGCCGCGGGGGCGCTAAGCCCCGAAATCAACTGAAGATAACCTCAAGATAGCCTCTCTCCCATCCCATCCTTCTCCAAACCCTTTGGACAATGAATTCGAAGTACATATCCCAACAGGACTATAGCTGTACTACAAATTTGCACTATTGCAAATTGAGTATATAACACAAACTATGTAACCCTTCGTAGACTCCAGGGAAGCTCCATCACTTAATATATAAACGGTATCTGAGTAAGATTAATAAATGTATTTAAAACATTTCTACCATTCACAATGAAGGTAGACATTATTATGGTGGTGGGAGGGAGGGAGAGAAGGGAAGTGGGTGTCTTGTGACGCAAGAGGGGAAGGAAGAGGGAGGGGGAGGAAGAGGAGAGGAAGGAGGGAGGGAAGGAAGAGGAGATGGTGGTACATGACAGGAAGTGGCGGAGGAAGGGAGCGAGGGACAGTACCCAGTTGGTCTCTCCTGTGTTCCCGCCACCACCAAGTAGCAAGAACAGCCTTGCACTTCCGTCAAGTAGCAATGGAGGCGTGTGGTAATCCCTGGCTTGACTGCGACAAACACGCTCGCCAACCAGCCACCAGGTTACTAAAGATTATTTTCATTTGCATTTTTGCATTTAAATATTTTATGTTTTGGAGGAAGAGCTCATCTAAAATTATCTAATTGTGTGTGTGTGTGTGTGTGTGTGTGTGTGTGTGTGTGTGTGTGTGTGTGTGTGTGTGTTTACTATCTGTGTCTGCAGAATCGATCTATTAGCTCTTGGACCCCGTCTTTCTACCCAATCTATTTTCCTCTATTATGTTTACTACATATATTAACACACACTTTGTTTCTGCTTCGGCCGCGAATCGAACCCGGGCCCTTTGGACTACAACCCCCGAGCGCTATCTACTCAGCCACGAGACCCCCTGTGTATGCAATGGGAGGAAGAACTTAAGAAGGAAAACGGTAGAGGAAAATGGACAAAGTCAAATGGAGATGGATGTAAGGAGGCTGAAGAGGAAAAGAGGTTCTTTTCCTTGGAAAAGGAACAGTAAATGACTTATGTTATTCCCCAGCATAAGCTCTGGTCTCTGCCTCTTGCCAGCATGCTCTATCAATATCTAGAACCACCAGCAATACGTTCCCAGACGTACTGTTCAGTCTCTTTTCCCCCCACACCACCGCCCGTCCGAGGTTTACCGGCTCATGATTCACCACCAAGTAACGACCATTACCTGCCGGTTAATGGTTCCAAGACCCAGCTACGCGCCAGTCTGACGTCACCACCCTGTATATAAGCACTTGCCGGTGGTCTGGACCAGCAGAACCCTTCTGGTGCTCATTTGGCTCTTCCCTCGCCTCGACGTTCATACGACGGGGTCTTGAGGATTTCGGGGCTTTAGTGTCCCCGCAGCCCGGTCCTCGACCAGGCCTCCACCCCCAGGAAGCAGCCCGTGACAGCTGACTAACACCCAGGTACCTATTTTACTGCTAGGTAACAGGGGCATAGGGTGAAAGAAACTCTGCCCATTGTTTCTCGCCGGCGCCTGGGATCGAACCCAGGACCACAGGATCCAACCCGTTCTCGCAAATTTAATAAGTCAATATTGACTTATTAAATATGTGCATAGGTGACATACTTAACATAATAGATACCCTTAAAAAGATTCATAGAAAACACCGACCTTACCTAACCTACTTAGTATGTTAAGATAAGCATCTTATTGCTTCGTAAATACAATTAAGGTTGGTGTTTTCTATGAATCTTTTTAAGGGTATCTATTATGTTTAGTATATCACCTATGCACGTAGTTAATAAGTCAATATTGACTTTACGAATTTGCGAGAACGGGTTGCAGGATCACAAGTCCAGCGTGCTGTCCGCTCAGCCGACCGGCTCCCAGGTATGTAAACAAACAGCAACATGGCTTTAGGGAAGGGCACTCGTACCCAACGAACCTACTGGAGTTCTGTGATTAAGTAACAAGAATTTAAGACAAAGAAGGATGGGTAGGCTGCGTATTTCTGGACTGCCAAAAAGCCTTTGACACAGTACTTCATAAGGGATTAATATACGAACTTGAGAGGCAGGCAGGAGCAAGCTGGAAAGCTCTAACATGGGTAAAGAATTACAGAGTAACAGTAAAGGGCGAGAATTCGGACTGGCGAACAGTAACAAATGGAGAACTTCAAGGATCGATGCTGGGACTAATTCTGTTTTTCATATATGTAAAAAACTATTTACAGTAATTGAGTCTTGTGTCGATGTTTGAAGATGTTGCAAAATTAATGAGGCGAGTTGAGAGGGAGATAGAAGTAGAGTAGCAAACAAGTAGAGTAAACAACTCAGAGTTAACAAGTAGAGAATGTTATTGAGAGTTGTGGATTACCGAATAAAACCTTTCCAGCAGCAAGCAAAAGGTTCAGAGGGAAAGAAGATAATTAAGGAAACAATGTTAGACTAAAAGAAACAACCCAAGTCAAGAAGTGTACAAGGCAGGAGTTGGAGAGGAAGAGATCAGTAGTAATATGCGACCTAACAGAGAATAGCCTCTTCAAACTGAGAGAAAGTAGGACAAGAAGACACTGGATGAAAGCTGGAAAGGCAAATGAGTCGAAGGAATGTAAGGAAATACTCATACCCTGTACGGGTGGTCAAGAAGTGGAATGTACTGAAAGAAGTAACTTGTGGAAGCCACCTCCATCATCCACAACCTTAAGGTCAGCATTCGAAACAAAGTCAACGTGCAGAATGGTGATAGTTGTAAGGCAACAGGAACAACAAGGGTGGTAGGCAGGAGCCCAAGAGCACACACTTCCCTGCAGACACAGTTAGGTAGGGAACTATCAGGGGAAAAGCGTCAAGTCATCATGACTATATAGCACTGGGAACGGGGGTGAGGATAAGGATTTGGGATGGGACGGAGGGAAGGAATAGTGCCCAACCATTTGAACGGTCTGGGATTGAACGCCGACCTGCAGGAAGCGAGACCGTCGCTCTACCGTCCAGTCCAAGTGGTTGGACACAGTTAGGTAAGTACCATAAGACTGCTGTGTGATGATCAAGGAGACTGTAGTGATGGCAGAACGAGAGATTTCCAGTGGATGAAATGGGTTAAACAATGTCAAATATCTGGCAGTAAGAATATATAATGGGATCTTGAGAAGGTCAAATGGACTAAAGAGAAGTGAAGGAGGGCAACGTGACCCTCCAACAGCCTGGTTGATCAGTCCAGCAACCAGGAGGCCTGGTCGACGACCGGGCCGCGGGGACGCTAAGCCCCGGAAGCATCTCAAGGTAACCTTAAGGTAAGGTGACCCTCACAGATAAAACAAACCTCCCCTGGAAACACCAGACCAACTTGACTGTGTCGGCTACACCAATCTGTGTGTGATTTAAATATGCAAATTCTGGTATAAGTGAAATATATAATAAGTTAAAACAAAGAATGGTATCTTGTTCCAATGTGCAAAGACGTCGACATGAGTTGTCTAAAAATATGGCCACCGCCCCTTCAAGGTAGCAGTGGCCAAGCGGCCTTAACCAAACACCGCCGCCTGCTGCTGCTACTCATCTCATAACAAAAAACGCCACGTGTAATACAAAAAAATAATTTAAAGTTAAAGTCAGCAAAAACCTGAGCGAGCAGAGGCTATTGAGGATGTGGTGTAAGGAGGAGAGAGCGGCCGTACTAAGCCCATGAGGTGTGGCAGAGCCCCTGCTCCACCTGGCCAGGGCTTGTTTACTCTAGGCTGGTAACTCCCTCCACACGCCCACACGCGGCATGCCGCCACTCCTCCACACGCCCACACGCGGCATGCCTTCACTCCTCCTCCTCCACACGCCCACACGCGGCATGCCGCCACTCCTCCACACGCGGCATGCCGCCACTCCTCACCACACCACACATTCATCCCATTACTCCTCCTCCTCCACACATTCATCCCATTACTCCTTCTCGTATTTACATTCAAATAAATGCCCATTTTTTGTTAGTTCATTTATTATGCTCCCTATACCCATGCCATGGGCGGTGATGGAAAATGTTTAAACACATACATAACGGGCTCAGGAAATGAACCCCTTAAACCTGAATACTCAATATCAATAATTCATAATAATTTTCTTAACGTCAAATAATTCATAATGGTTTTCGTAACATCAAATAATCCACACGACTTACGTAATGACGGCAATACAGTCGGGTTCATTCTCGACTTACAATCGGCAATTCCGGGTTCGCATCCCGGGTGGGACAGGAATGGTTGGGCGTATTTTCTATCGTCTGATGCCTCTGTTCACCTAGCAGTAAATAGGTGTCCAGATGTTAGTCAGCTTGTTGTTGGAGGAGGGTCAGTAATTCGACCTTAGTGTGGGGGGGGCATTTGGTGTGTGAGTGGCATTTATATATTCACTGGCTACCTGTCCCCGACACAAATAATTAGTATTTATATAATGTTAAATAATCCATAATTACTCTTAATTTAACATTAACTTATTAGAATCATTATTCAACCCGTCCTCAAACAAAGTCCATTCTTTCCAGTGGTCGACCCCAAAGACGCATTCATGAATGTTAACATGTAGGGGGATGACTGGGCAGGGGAGGAGGCTCGTTTCGAGTGCAGGCATTTGTACCTCAGTGGAGAATTCCTCATTTTCATACAAAAAGCCCCGAAATCATCTCAAGATATAACGAGATCTCCCATCACGACTTGACATGTTGTACAGTACTTGTATTCAGTAAAAACGGGCGACACAACTCCGTACCCTTATACTAAACGCCAGATGACATGTGCTAAACGCCAGAAATATGTTACGGGACACCAAAGTCAGCCGACAAATACCATAGAGTACTGTGGAATGGCAACACTCCGGGTCTGTGAGCAACGCTGCCCAATGAAACACCAGCTTTTAGCTACATGTCCAAGTCACATGTGGTGGGTTCTGGCTAAGTCACGTGTAGTTGACTGCATGTTCAAGCCATGTGCAGTGAACTCAAATATATGTACTATATTAGGCCTCGGATAGCGTGTATTAGGCCAAGGATGGTTAGGTTAGGTTGTATTAGCAACATGAACACAAAACCTCTCCCGGTTTGTCCAAATTCAACTTTCTCATTGCCCATTACGTTAATATATGTACGATGGTCCTCATCGTTACTATAAGTACTAAATAAAAATATTCACGTTTCATCTTGCAGGTTGTATGAGGTAGGAGTAGGCTACCTGAGCTGTAGGTTGTATGAGGTAGGAGTAGGCTACCTGAGCTGTAGGTTGTATGAGGTAGGAGTAGGCTACCTGAGCTGCAGGTTGTAGGAGTAGGCTACCTGAGCTGCAGGTTGTATGAGGTAGGAGTAGGCTACCTGAGCTGCAGGTTGTATGAGGTAGGAGTAGGCTACCTGAGCTGCAGGTTGTAGGAGTAGGCTACCCGAGCTGCAAGTTGTAGGAGTAGGCTACCTGAGCTGCAGGTTGTATGAGGTAGGAGTAGGCTACCTGAGCTGCAGGTTGTATGAGGTAGGAGTAGGCTACCTGAGCTGGTTGTATGAAGTAGGAGTAGGCTACCTGAGCTGCAGGTTGTATGAGGAAGGAGTAGGCTACCTGAGCTGCAGGTTGTCGTGCACTTGGCTCCATAACTCTCACCCGTAGCCGGATATAGACCCCAAGTCTCGCCATTATCACCGCACTCCCAGTATATAGGCGGCTGCTCTCACCTCTAGAGACAAGCGAGGCGCCATTTGAGATACCTTTCTTCCCTGGCCCAGCAAACCATTAACCAAAATCGTATTAATATGCCTTTTGTAGTTGGCTGGGGTGCTATGGCTGCTCCCTGCTCGCCCCCCTACACACGTCTTCATACCTACCATTGTTTAAGCGCATTCTTTCCCCCTCTCAGTTCGAGCTCAGCCGTATCATTTCACTATCAATCACCCTCCCTCGCCTTTAAACACGTGCCACCTTTTTTCGCAATTGCCCAAATTTAGCCCACCTACCAAAACATGGTTCTCGCGAGGCTTCATCACTGCCAGAGTCTGAAGGTCCCGATAGGGCTAAAACCTGCGAGGGTGAGCATAAACTGGTGGCCATGAGCGATAGTCTGGTGAACGACGCACCAGACGCTGTTCTTGTTTGACAAGAACATTTCAGTAGGAATCCGCGTGTTTATGTGACGTCATCATCTACATAGAGTAGTTATCTTCTGGTGCTCCCTCCCACACACCCAAAGCTCTTACAGCAAAGTGCTAGGCTAACTTAGGAAAGTCATTAAGAAACAAAATTATTTTAAGCATCCTGTAGTTCAGCAAATAGTTTTACTGAATATGCATTAACTCCTGTCTGCTTACACATGGCTGGACCCAAGTTTGATGTCTGGGGAGGATATGTTTGAGCCAGATTACTTACACCTAATTCCTCTGTTAACCAAGCAGCATATTGGGTGCGAACCTGGAGGTTCCTCGTATCAGTCCGGGGCTTAAGAAGGGATCTCAAAGGTTTTCTGTACCTAACAGTGGGGAAACCAAATACTTTCGGCCTTAAAAGCATACACACAATAGAGGAGCCATGACATTATATATATACTACTCGCTAATCTATCCCTCTCTAACATACGGTATCTGTGCATGGGGTACAACAATTGCAAACTACCTCAAGCCTATCATCACTTGGCGAAAATCTGCTATCAGAACTATAACAAATTCTTTCTTCAGACATCACACAGTCCCTCTCTTTAATCCCTGAACATACTAAACATAATCTTACTCTACACATTCTCTTGTGCTATTTACACATACAAAATCTTATTCCTAAATTTTAATTCTATTTTGAACCTCCTCCTAGAAAGATGTAATAGAACCCATGATCATCACATCAGAAACATCACTTTGATATTCCCAGTTAGACTATTATTTCTACAAACAATCCATACAAATAAAAGGACCAATATGGAACTCATTCCCAAATGAATTAAACAATTGTCCAGCCTATACTTATTCAAAAGCAGAACCAAGACGTACATAATTTCATCTTCATAGTATACCACCTTGTGCTGCTAACTTACACAGTATCTTGTGCTACCCACTCACCCAGTTTATTACTAAAGAAATGCAACCTAATTAGCATAATTTATTCTAGCAATTTAAAATGAGGTACCTATTATGTGAATTCATATTCTTGTTACAATATACCTATCGTAACATTTATTGGTTAGCCTAAGGACCTGCCCGAAATGCTATGCTTGCTAGTGGCTTTGCAAGAATGTACCATTCAATCACTAGTGTATGTCCCTTCACAACCCTATGTACTTGTATAATTGTATAATTTTAAAAATAAATATAAATAACATAGAATGATGGGTGCACAATGTAGTCGCTCACCCAATGATGCCATCGCAGTGTACTTGGAAAGGCATATTACAGGTGACTCAGTTACTTTTCACAGGTAAGGCAATATACCCAATTTGATTTATAACGTTTAGATAAAGATACAATTAACTCATGGCCGCTTGATACCTGGCCATTTCTCACTTTGCGCAACTTCAGAGAACAGAATTAAGACAATACACCACAGGTTATCATCGCCAAGGTGATAACCAAGATCAGCGCCGAGGGTGGTCACAAGCCGTGGTCGCGTACAGGTGGAGACATTGTCTACAACCAGCAGTTAACTGTCTTGGCATCCGAAGAGGATCAACTTGCGCTAGTCTTTGTACAAAGTGTGATCCTTTCTCAAGATACTGTATACACTGTTCTCCAACACTGTATACAAAGGCTGTAGGCTACACCCGAAAATTTTGTTTTTAATACACTTACACATACTGTTATATTGGGTCTTTCCTTCATCTTCAGATATATTAATATTTAAAAGACAATAGTTACTGGGTAAGTAAAATTAGTGGGCTTAGTTTTCTACAGACTAACTCATAATCATGATTCTGTGTGACCTCTGCCCCCCCCCCCATGATTTATGTGACCTCTGCCCTCCCATATGTGTGATCTCTTACGGGAGACTGTCAAATTGTATGAACATCAGAGGTCCACGGTTGTTCAACATCCTCCCAGCGAGCATAAGGAATATTGCTGGGATATTGCTTTATATATTAAATAAAAACATAAATATATAATTTAATTAAATAGGTTCCATCCGTAAACATGCATTTATCACGTGTCAACAGCAAATAAAGGAACATAATTTATAGCCTCTTTGTCTGATTTATTATATATAGCCATACTGGGTCGCAATACAAAATGCAATTCTTGCTGTTGGTCGCAGTAAAAGAAATTTGAAAAACGTCGATATTGGTTATTACTATATTACCCTATAAAACTTATGAGCCACATTTCAACGGGTCATATAATATGATTTGAATAATGTGACATCTGGCTTCCCAGCAGAGTGCATCTAACTCCAGCACTATTTCAGAAGAACATAATAATAATAATAAAGGAAACCAAAGCATACCCGCCCATGCGAGGTAGCGCCTATTTATACTCGTGTAGATGATTATCCTATACAGCATATGACACATAGCTATGTAAGAAACTTGGACAGCCTGACTAAAAATATGTAATACTGTATATGTAAAGAGCATGATACATTATTCTGTTGGCCAACATAATATATCTAAAACTCCTAACAAAGCATGCTCCACTAAACAATTAATGACTTAACGCATACCTGCCAGTCGAAGGTTACGAGAGCTGCGTTTTTTCTCCAACCAACGTTCTTTGCGTAACCATTCGTCCAAATTAGCGTTAACGTCTAGTGCCTGTCTTGGCTTGAAGTTGTGTTGAGATCCTTCACTGGTGGAACACTTGCTGGCACGGAGAGGCAGTGTAGCAGCCGTGTGGTACCAGGAGTTGACAGCATCCTCGTGAACACAGTTGACCGGAGGGTTACGTGGCCCCGTGTCCCTCAGGTAGGTAACCCCAGGGCACACCTCTGCTGAACAGTCCCCTGGCACTCCACCGCTGCTGCTATCACCACTACTGCTACTACTACTGCTGCTGCTACTGCTAATTTCAGTTGTCTGGCTGCTATGTGTTTCTGGTATGGACCGAGGACTGCTGGTTAGCAACAGACTAGGCTTAGGAAATGTTTCTTCGGCAGGAGTGTGAGGAGCTGGCAGCATCCGAGCGGCATTCTCCTCTCCAGCATCTTCCTTAATATCAGGAGTAGCTTCCTGTGCCTTCTTCTTGCGTCTCCAGGGCAGATCTATGCTGAAGGAGTTGCTGCGGGGTTTACTGGTCACTCGGACCAGGTTCTGGTACAGATGATCTAGATCGAAGGAGCGGGTGTGGGACAACTTTTTATGCGTAGGTTTTGGAGCTCGCGGTTTGAGGGTAGGAGACACCTCATCCTTCCCTGCCCTCTCTTGGGCCACGGGTGGTCGAGGAGAAATGTTCCTGCGTGGGACTACGGCAGGAGGGAGCTTGGGGGAGGCGGGACAGGAAGAGTAGGGCCTGAAATGGTGTTGGGGTGGAGGGTGACCGCGTGGGAGGGAGGCCCAGCAGCTGTGGGCACACGGCAGAGGTGGAGGCAAGTTGTAGTACACGTTGGCGTCTGTCAAAAAGTCCAGATCAACGCCCTTACTAATTGTGCCTGGCGTCTTGCCTTCACTACTGGAGTCTCGCTTCTTGCTCTCGCTACCGGAGTCTGGCTTCTTGCCCTCGCTACTGGAGTCTGGCTTCTTGCTCTCGCTAAGGGAGTCTGGCTTCTTGCCGTCAGTG
Organism: Procambarus clarkii; assembly: GCF_040958095.1. NCBI lineage: Eukaryota > Metazoa > Arthropoda > Malacostraca > Decapoda > Cambaridae > Procambarus > Procambarus clarkii. The sequence goes on along the minus strand of NC_091227.1, from coordinate 17,524,289 downwards.
TTAATGTAGGTGTGCCACATATTTGCCTTGACCTAACCAGGGCAGGCGCCTGGAAAACTCGCAATTGAACTAAAAGCCTCAATTATCGAAGTTCACCATTCATGGCTTAAAAAATTATCGTCCTTAATGACACTGTTTACTCAACAAATGAAATGTCATGAAATCACTCATAAGTTTTGGGCCAGGCACTGGAGATGTTTCCGTGGCACTTCATGTTTGTATTACCATAGTAAACAATCAAATACCGCTCACAATATTAAATTAAGTCATCCGTCAAAAAAAAAAATGCAACACTTTTAAAACTCGTCTTATTTTTCACGTCACATGTTTACAAGACAGTTCACTGTACTAGGAAGACAGGAGGTAAACTGTGGAGGTGTACGACCCGCCAGCGAGGGTAGAGGCGCGCTACTGACCCGCCGCGGCTGAATCACTTCCCACCCCACCCCTAGTTTCCCACATGCCCCGCTCGGTTGCCACTACCTTTCCTCAATATTTTCGCCAAATAAATAATAATCTTAAGTTAACTCTAACGGAATCATTTTAGTTTGTCTGCTTAGTACATGTTCAACTTCATGGCGGAAAGACTGCTTCTTTGGCGGTTACAGTTATTGAAAATATTCGCCAGGTGGAAGCTGTCCGCGGGAGGAACTTGACGGCCGGGGACGTGCCAGGAAATCAGTGTTGTCATCTAATGGGCGAAATTTTTACCATGAGCCTCCTACAAAAAAATATAAAAAATCCTGTGATATTCCCGCAACAAAGCGTTTCTAAACCATACCATTCTTGGTAATGTCCGCACGTTCCTGGGAGATGTCTACCGTTTACAACAAATCCTCCAGATGTTACTTGGGCCAGTTTTCCCTAGAAAGGGAATCTTAGGAACGCCATTCATGCCGTGGGATTGCAGCCTCGCCTTCCACAATACAAATTTTCCTCCGTACACAACAGAATTGTGTTTGACAACGACGACGTCTCGCAAATAAATTTAGAAATTCTAATGTATAAACTCTTCAAGGGTAACGTATAAGCTAGGCCTACTATATATAATGTGATTAATCCAGATAAAACTAGAACTATATGAAATAATGAAGCGGAAAAGATTTATAAAGTTTTAGAAGGATAGTGGAAGCCAAGGGTAGTATCTATACTATAAGAGAGAATGTACTCACCTAGTTGTGCTTGGGGGGGGAGGGGGTTGAGCTTTGGCTCTTTGGTCCCTCCTCTCAACTGTCAATCAACCGGTGTACATATTCTGCAGCCTATTGGGTTCTATCAAATCTACATTTGAAACTTTTTACTATATGTGTCTGCAGAATCGAACTATTTAGCTCCTGGACCCCGCCTTTCTAGCCAATCTATTTTTCCTCTGCTATGTCTACTACATAAAATATATCTCTAACACACGGACATCCCAGAGAAGCAGCCCGTAGCAGCTGTCTAACTCACAGGTACCTATTTACTGTTAGGTGAACAGGACATCATAGTGAAAGAAACTCTGCCTCCTTGTTTCCGCCTACGCCAGCAATCGAACCCGGGCCATTCGGACTACGACCACTGAGCGCTGTTCACTCAGCGGTGAAGCCTCATGGGTATAGTCAGCCTCCACCACATCACTGCCTAATGCATTACATTTGTTGACTACTCTGACTGAACAAATTATAATGTCTAATGTCTCTCTAATGTCTATTCTAATATCTTTATAATGTCCATTCTAATGTTTAATGTCTTTATAATGTCTATTCTAATGTCTAATGTCTTTCTAGTGTCTCTGTGGCTCATTTGGGTACTAGATTTCCACCTGTGTCCACCTGTTTCCCCTTGTTCGTGTTCCACACCCATGGTAAGTAGTTTGTCTTTATCCACCCTGTCAATTTCCCTGAGAATTTTGTAGGTGATGATCATGTCTCTCCTTACACTTCTGTCTTCCAGAGACGTGAGGTTTAGCTCCCGTAGCCTTTCCTCGTGGTTCATACCTCTATCAGTTCTGGGACTAGTCTGTGCCCTGTGCCAAACCTCTGAATCTTCTTTAACTTTGTCTTGTGTTTAACTAGGTATGGTCTCCAGGCTGGCGCTGCATACTCCAGGATTGGTCTGACATAAGTGGTACACAAGGTCGTGTCTGTTCAAAGTCGGGGGCCATATACTTGGGGCTGGCCTTACCCATATTTGTAGGGTAAATGGTCTGGGGTAAGGGACAGACATAGGCTGGTTGGATTAAGCTCAAGTTAAATGATTTAAGAAATAATAATTATTCCCCCCCTCCCCCCGCTCTCACGGATTCAATTCTGGTCGCGTGAAATATTCGTTCAGATGTCCGAGGCTACTGAACGTATGGCCCTGAATGACTTACCATCCTGCGAGATGGGGACTTCTAGTATCACTGTTACCTTATTCACTCTTGTATTTATCCTCATAATGAATGCACCCAATGCACGTACATAATGAATGTACGCGAGGGGGCCTCGTAGCCTGGTGGATAGCGCGCAGGACTCGTAATTCTGTGGCGCGGGTTCGATTCCCGCACGAGGCAGAAACAAATGGGCAAAGTTTCTTTCACCCTGAATGCCTCTGTTACCTAGCAGTAAATAGGTACCTGGGTGTTAGTCAGCTGTCACGGGCTGCTTCCTGGGGGTGGAGGCCTGGTCGAGGACCGGGCCGCGGGGACACTAAAAAAAAGCCCCGAAATCATCTCAAGATAACCTCAAGATAACCCAGAGTCTGCCACTACAGACTACTTATCACATGCCTCTGTATGACTAACCATCCTGTGTGATGGGGATTTTAGCATCACGTAGTGTCATCACTTTTTGACACTGTACTATTTAGTCATATAGACGTCAAATAGTCTAGGGTAGCTGCACAAATTCAGATGTACCTATCTTGAGGTTATCTTGAGATGATTTCGCGTCGTAGCGTCCCCGCGGCCCGGTCCTCGACCAGGCCTCCTTTTTGTTACACACCCAGGAAGCAGCCCGTAACAGCTGTCTAACTCCCAGGTACCTATTTACTGCTAGGTAATAGGGGCATCAGGATGAAAGAAACTCTGCCCATTTGTTTCCGCCATCGCCGGGGGATCGATTCCGTCGACAGGACTACGAATCTGTAGCGCTGACTACTCAGCCACAAGCCCCAACCTAAATGTGTTAATAATAAAAAAAATTAAACATATAAATGTTTCATTTTTCCATAATATTATATTTTGTGAAGAGGAAGGAGGGAATTATGGGAGGGGAAGGGAGAGGACGAGGCGAAAGGCGGGGAAGAGGGGAGAGAGGTTGATGTAGGAAGGAGGACAAGGGAAAGGGTGGGAAGGAAGAGGATGAGGGGAGGGAGGATGAGGGAAGGGGAAGAGTGCCTGAAGGGAGAAAGGGTTTAAAAGTAACTTGGATGCATTGCTTTCCGGGAGAGAGACTGGAAGAGAGACTGGCAGTCCCGGGCAACGCCGGATACCGTACGAGAGAATGTCTGTCCAAAGTTGGAGGCCAGACACTTGGGGCTGACCTTACACAAATTTATAGGGGAGATGGTCTGGGGTTAGGTACAGACAAAGGTTGGTTGGGATAGGCAAAATTGTGTACATATACATATATACTGTGGTAAGTTCTCCTAGGAACTCGTTTAATGTGACGATAATCTGAAATAGAGCAGTGGCTTTTCTGGCTGGTGTTGTGCCAATCGCACATTAATAAAAAAAAAGTAAAATAAAGTAAATAAGTCTGCTGGTTTCCTCTGCACTGTGAGAGCTGCTGGTAAAACAAGGAGAATAAACACTTAAAACATTTAATATAACATAAATGACTTTAATAACATACAAAACAATGCCCCTTCTTTTCTTCTTCTTTAAGCAAAAGAGGTGCAAATTACTTTATACAAAAGGTGTACGCATCTACTGTCACTTCATAGCACCGCTCCTGTGCCAGGTAAGTCCACTACGGGCTCACCATAGCCCGTGCTACTTGTTCCGCTCCTGTGCCAGGTAAGTTACGGGCTCACCATAGCCCGTGCTACTTAATTGGAACTTGTTCCGAGTAGCTGAATCTATAACAACAACATACTGTCACCTGGGGAGGCAACAGTATATGTTACTGTTGAGAGAACGAAGTGTATTCTGATGACTGGACGCCGATGATAAAGATTAAGCCACCCAAAAGGTGGCACGGGCATGAATAGCCCGTAAGATGACTGGACGATAATGATGATGAAGTTTACGCCACCCAAAAGGTGGCACGGGCATGAATAGCCCGTAAGTGGTGGCCCTTTTGAGCCATTACCAGTATCAAGAACTGATACTGGAGATCTGTGGAGGTGCGACTGCACCCTGCGTGACGGGAGCTGTCTCCCGGACCAAATGGTGACCAAATGGTGGTGATGACTGATGATTGATTGATGAAGATTAAGCCACCCAAGAGGTGGCACGGGCATGAATAGCCCGTAAGTGGTGGCCCTTTCGAGCCATTACCAGTATCAAAAGATGATACTGGAGATCTGTGGAGGCGCAACTGCACCCTGCGTGACGGGAGATGTCTCCCGGACCAAGTGGTGACCAAATGGTGGTGATGACCGGACGCCGGTGAGCTTTTATATGAGCCAGGCCAGCATAGATGGCGCTAATGTTGTGGGTAACCATCGGCCGGCAATTAAACAAGCAGTTAGTGGCTGGTCGACTGGCATGTGGTGCTGGATCTCTGCCCAGACAGCAGGTGTCCAGGTGTCTTGGGTACTAGGGGGGGGGGGGTTCTGTCTAGACATTGAGGCTTCTGAGCACGTATTGTTGTTGTCGTTGATGTTGATTCCTTATGTTGGAGCATGTAGATATGTTGGTGAATAGGAGGTAAAGGGAACAGGATCTTCTGCCTAAGCAGATTACCGTAACAATACATACCCTCCAATATGGACCTAGGGGGGCCTCGCGGCTGAGTGGACAGCTCAGGGTCTGGCAGGTCGTTGTCCTAATGACCTGGGTTCGATCCCCGGCGATGGCGGAAACAAATGGGCAGAGTTTCTTTCGCATTGATGCTCCTGTTCACCTAGCAGTAAATAGGTACTTGGGAGTTAAACAGCTGCTACGGGCTGCTTCCTGGGGATGTGTGTGAAAATTAGGATTAATTAGGACTTGCCCGAAACACTATGCGTGCTAGTGGCTGTACAAGAATGTAAGAGCTCTTGTATATATAAAAAAAAACATTGGGCAGGCCAGAGAGTCACCCAACCAGACACTCGCCAGACCCAATGGTCACCCATCCAACCCCTGGTCAGACCTCAGTAAGGTGTTGAGCCTGAAACCGAGCCCTACTGCCCGAAACGCTCCGCGTACTAGTGGCTTTACAAGATTGTAATTACTATATTATGTATCCTCACAATCCCACTGTACCTTCTTGTATACATATAAAGAAATAAAGAAATAAATGTTAAACGCCCCTGACGCGCACTTCTCCCACAGCGTCGCGCAGAGGACATTCATCCTCTAATTTTAAATATTTTCTCCGTACTCATGCTTTAAATGTCGTTTCTCAGCGTAAGCATCTATATATAATAATACCAAATAACACTATCTAATGCACATAAACGAAGCTGCAGTTATAGCATCAATATTAAGACGCACTTCTATATTCCGGACATTGATTAAAAACCAAAGGCTGTTTTGATATTATATATATTCAACCCCAAATATTAGCCTTCACACACGTATTATGCAATACAAATATTGAGAATAGTTTACTTTAAAGTGCGTGAGTGTGGAGGCACTCAGCCTCTCCAGCGACCAAAACAAACATGGCTCGGCGTGGTTGTGTCCAGGTGGAGCAGCCTCAACTGAGTCAAATTAGTTACCTGCAGCCGGAGATCCTGCCGGTGGAGGTGATGCTGGATGTCCTGAAGAAGGTGAGTGGCCGCGGGGGATCTGGCAGGCTACCTGGTGGCCAAGCTCAGGCTGGTATCAAGCTTAGGCAAGTACCGAGTTGAACTCGCGTAAACTGCACTTACTTTAAAGAAGAAGTGTTTCAATATGAACCAAGCTCAGAGGTACCAGGCTCAGGCAGGTACCAGGCTCAGGCAGGTATCAGGCTCAGGCAGGTATCAGGCTCAGGGCAGGTACCAGGCTCAGGACAGGTATCAGGCTCAGGTAGGTACCAGGCTCAGGCAGGGACCAAGGCTCAGGCAGGTACCAGGCTCAGGCAGGTACCAGGCTCAGGCAGGGACCAGGTTCAGGCAGGTACCAGGCTCGGGTATGTACCAGGCTCAGGCAGGTACCAGACTCGGGCAGATACCAGGCTCGGGCAGATACCAGGCTCGGGCAGATACCAGGCTCGGGCAGATACCAGGCTCGGGCAGATACCAGGCTCGGGCAGATACCAGGTTCGGGCAGATACCAGGCTCGGGCAGATACCAGGCTCGGGCATGTACCAGGATAGGTGCTTACCTATCATTACTTACCTATCAATGAGAAGTGAGATCGAGCTCTTTATGATCCCCCCCCCCCACCATGCCATTTATATCAGACATGCTAATTTACCTCTCAACATTAAAGTTTTAATATAAATAATGAAACCTTTAAATAATTACATGGGGACTTTATTTAACTTGTGTTTCATTACAGAGAGGGATAAAGTCTGCTAACCTACATCAGGCAGAAAGAGCTCATATCATTACTCTGTTTCACAAATATGTGAGCCCCAAGCATCAGCGTGAATATCGGGACAATCGCAGGGGCAAAATACTGACGAAGATGAGACGGAAGCTAGAGAAGGATTCAGGTGAAGAAGACTGGAAAAAGTAAGATCAATAAATTCTTTGTGTGTGTGTTTTGAGTAGTCGTGTGCATTCACTAGAATAAAAAGAATTGGGAGATTTGACTTAAATTTTTTAGTTATCATCATTACCTTTGAAAGACTTTTTTCCTAAGGGAGCTCCCTCGGTCACTTTCTGAAGCTGTCTTGCTGAAATTGTTTTACTCTAATTGGTTACATCAGTTGCAGGAGTTCTGTTTAGCCTACCAGGGGCCAGAACCAAAGCCTGGCCCCCACACAGGCACAGGTAGAGAGGGACAATCTGGCACCCCACTGATAAAAGCAGTCCAGAAAATCAGTGAAGCTTTACAGACAACTGTAAGGTTGACAGAAAATGAAGCCTTGAAACATCGAACATCACAAATGATTCAAAATGAAACAATAGATTCACTCAAAACTAGCTTGAACTCAATAGTATTGATAGGCGGCACCAGGTGACCTGATCCCAGTCCACAGCTGGCTGCCTGATTAGTTCTGTGGCTGATGTGATGGTGGTTACTACTATCTGTAGTGCTCTAGGTCTGTCAGCTCATAGCAAGCCCCTCTGCTTCAACCTCTGCACTGTGACACTTTTTAGCTGATGTAAGAAAAATAAATTAAAACAAATATTTCTTTCTAATACAGTACCTGTACTGTTAAAATGCATTTTCTGATCATGGGGAAAAAACAAATTGTATGTGACTGACTTTGGCTGTGGTTAAGCCCAGAAATCTCGTGATTCATGAGTTGGGCTGTTCATAAGTCTGACTCCTCTGTTTGATTCCTTGATTGGAATCATTCTAATGGTTGTGCTTGAGATGCACTGGAGTTTGTATGCCTGTTTATATGACGCCCCATGGTCGCCTTTCATAGCCGAAGATTTTTGGCTGTGTTTGGCATCTGTTCTTTCAGAGAGTGGCCTTAGTGCCTGGGTGTCCTGACCGGCTAATTGCTTTATTGAATTGCCCTGGCAATTTCCCCACAGATCTCTGGTGTAGTTTGTTACAGATCGGCATGTCCGAGTCTGCACTCACTCGGTGAGAGCTCGAAGGGTCCTCGTTGTCCTTGCTACTGGATGATAACCCTTCTGTCTCCTACCATGGTGTCTGCTGGGTCAGTGATGCTTACAACCATGAGTCCAGTGAGGTTTGCTCTCATTGGGTTTCTGCCTTGACTGATTCTGCTTCGAGTTTGGAACCCTTTTCCCAGCCAGTCCGCATGTCTGCTTGCCAGGTATTTGATTCTTTCCCAGCTCGCTGGGCTTCGTAGTTCCTGTTCCTGGTGAACTGGATGAAGCCCCATCTCAGCTCATCCTTGAAACAAAGACCCAAAAGTGATTCCATGCACCTGTCAAACCCCCTGTTTATGAATGAAAAACGGTTTTACACGACTCACAACTGATTTCAGTTTGAACACTTCCGGAACAAGTGCTTCAATGATGAATTTTGTTCGAACCATAAGCTGTAAATGCTTCACCCTTGTACTACAAATACAAATAATTGCCAACAGAACCTAAACACCTAACCTATGCCTATATATGCACAATATGCTAATATTCAGTATTACAGTATAATATTAATTTATATTTGAGAAAATTCCCGTTTTGAATGAACAGCATGTAAAAATTTATGAATGTGTCTGTGGGATCAACCGCTGGATGTAATGGACTTGAGTCGAGGACGGGTTGCCCATCTCGTTCCCTCTCAGGTTCGGTCTTGGCTGGGTCTTGTGTGGGATTCTTGGACCGCTTCCTTGTCTCTCCCTCCGGAGTCTGCTTCGGCTGCAGTCCCGCCTTCGCCTGTTTATGGGGGTGGGGGCTCCCGGGTCACCCGGCAGTTGCTCAAGGGTTTGTGCGGAGGCCTGAGCTATGCTGTGATGGTCTACCCGCCGAGTCAGGTTTGGCTTCGTCGGCTGTTCTGGTTCCTTCAGGGGATGTCAATACAATACTGTACATTGAATTTCGATACATTCAATGCTGATTTTTTTATTAGGCATAGGCTAGATTAGATTAGATTTGGATATGTTAGATTAATATTTTTTAGAGTGAAATGGAAAAGGGCACTTTTTCCTGAAATCACAATAATATGTATTTTAAAATTTCTTATGTTACAGTTAATATGAGATTTTATAGAATTAATCTGATAAAATACAGACATATCACAGTCTCTCTCATATTAATTTTTACTTTCAACAGGCTTGTGATGGAGTCAAAGGACAGATCTTCACTCATTTCCTCAACAAATGTTGTTTTGGGTGACTCTGCTGCCAGAGAAAGATTGAAGCCACCTCCTTCTACCATTAATTCGGACCGCAAGAAAATCAAGTTAGCTGCCACAGCTAATACTTCAGGCACAACTCTTGATTTTATTGTCATCAAGCGGAGAAGTTCAGAAGATAGCGAATTATCTTCGAGTAATAAATTACAAAGATTGCCACAAGAAGAAAAATCTCAGAATAAAAGAAAAGATTCAGAGGAATGTCAGAAGGAAGCTAAAAAAATAAAACTTGTGAATGGTCAAGAAAAATCAACTTCTGAAGGAGTAAGTAGACATCAGAGCTTTTGAGATTCTGTAATAAGAAATTCCTGGTAGGGATATCTTATGGCTTTGAGTGAAATTTTGTTTCTTCAAAATTTAAAGTTTCCAGTGTGATAAATAGTGAACACTTTTGCATATCAGTTTGAAGCTCGCATATGGTAGTAGAAGGTCCTTATTGTTATGTGGTTACCACTACAACCACAACACATCATTACAAATTCTACCATTCACTTCCATCAACTGCTGCAACCATACCACTGCCACAGTCTCTTATACTGAGTTCAAGTCTTGGAAAGTAATATAATCTCATTTAACTGATAGTTCAGTATCTACCCCCTCCCTTTATCCCTTCATCTACTTGTCTACCACCACAATTGCCTTACAAACCCTACCACAATCTTCAAGAATCACCAATATCACCATCACTACCTACCCTATAACCATTTACTCCTTCATCCCTCTCAAGCAACTTGTCTACCATCAAGCTCCTGCAGGAAGTGCTTTATCAACCAAAATGTGATGGACTGTTTGGACCTGTTGTTCACTACCTTTCTTACCAATCAATTCATCATAGAAAAAGCCTGGCGACTGGCTGAGTTGCACACTAGAATAACTCTTCAAACTCGCCACAAGTATACCACTACAGTACAGTACTATCATTACCACTCATTCCACTATATCTAATAGTCGCAGTTATCTCATTCAGAATTGATCCTGCTAGCAGCCCTAGGGAAATCTGGGATTTTTTTTCAAGATTTCTGCCTCTCACTGGAAGTCCCAGGAATCCATTTTGTACCCAACTTACCGCACTCGTGTTTCGACTGTGTACGAAAATATATAAAAAGTCTTTTCTCGGTTGGCGCAATTATCAGCAAACAAGTTTTCTCGGCCGGCACAGCACAGTGGTTAAATTGATGATCTTTCGCATACTTTATGACAGGTTGACATTAAGAACCTACCTACTATCAGGTCGCGACATTTCCTCAGAATCTTCTACTGAGCACCCTTTTCTAAGAATCCATGCATTATACCTTATCACAACACTGTTAAATCCCATGCAATTATTGCCCCCCACAAAGCCCTGGTTCTTTTTTTATTGGTTTGTATTTTTTCTTGTTTTTCAGGATATCCTCTGAAGATGAAAAGAAGTTAAAATCAGAGAGAAAACCCATCAGTTGGCCCTAAAAAAATACTGAATAATTACAGTTATGAAGGGTAAAATTCTAACATTCTCCATGTTATTTTTCATTTATTGTAGGTTATGTTGAAGACACAGAGAATTGGCTTACGTATTGCCTTAACATGCAAGAGTGACCATCTTTATGGATGTTGTAGTCAACCACAACCCCACAACCCAGCTGAGCCATTGATCTAAGTCTGATTGGTTCAGCATACTGCATACCACCAATAAACTCATTACTATTATGCTATCTTAGGTAATGTATTGTAAAAGGATGTCACAACTGTTGCCATGAACATTTTGCTTACCTTGCTGAGTATCCTTGTTTACACACGTCAGCAGTTGCTTGGCATTTTGTTTTGTCCGTAGAACCCGAGTGTCTATGTTAAAAGTAGGGTTCATTCAAGTCATAATATCATTGCAATCTGTCACAACTGAAAAATAATGAAAGACTTCCTGTGGAGTGAGTCTATGCATTCACTGGACTGGTGTTTGATTCAAAAATTTCAAAATATTTAATAAAGTATAATTTTCCTTTTTTGTAAGTGATTTTGTAATTTAATGTGCTCAACAGCACAGTCTATTGTTTCCAGCAATAAAATCTAATACTTGTTGGTACAAAATAGCAAAAGACAACAATTATTGTATTCAACAGATCTGTGGAAAAGGGGTTCATATTTTTTTTTTTAAGTATACATATGTATGTATGTATGTTAATTTGTATTTACTTTTCCACTGCGTCTGAAGATATCAAGTTAAACTTAGCAAAATACATTAGAACAATTTCGTGTTTACAGGTAATATGAACTTCAGAGTTAATTTATAAATTTCTTTACAAATTGAAAACATAAAAAATACAGAAACACTTGAACTATCTATCTATCTATCTATCATATATAGCAGATCAAGCAGAACCCTGCGAACATATTTAGGCAACTCCACATATAGTTACATATAGACACAGACTTTAGTATAATTTTGTACCGTACAGTATATATTAATGTGGACAGAAAATTGAGCTGCAATTAGGAGTTGTATAAAAGTTCTACGTTAATTTGACTATATTAAAAAATTAATATAAAGTGTATGTGACAGTTTAATTTCATGTGAATATCTTGTATTACCAAATACTGTAACACTTTGCATGAAATTACTCTTTCTTTTTCAGCTGGTGGAGGAGTAACTGCTTATAAAAATGAGGACCTTAAATGATTTATAGATAAGTATATAAACATAAACATATTATTTGCCTTTTTTAAGCATATATTGAAACTTATACAGTATATCAAATCTCAGTGCAACAAACTGAAGACTTCAGCAAGGTACTTCATCAAATTAAAACCAGTTATTTAAGAAAATACCTATTGGTCAACATTGTTTAAAGAGCAGTAACCACTATTTGACTAAGCATGTGTTGATTGTGCCGAGAAGGCCCTGAAATGACTTATTTTTACAGAAGTCATTTCTGGAATGATTGAATGGTGGCTCCCTGAAGCTAACATTCTGAGATAGCTCCACACAGATGCATCACATTATCACATAAGAATCCTAAATAGCTTACCAGAAACCAGAGTCAGAAGCTGGCCCCACTCAGAGGCACAGGGAGCAGGGGATTGTTACAATCACCCTCACCAAGGAAGAATTCAGAAAGTAAGTGAAGCAATACAGACAACTTGCAAGGTTCACATAAAACAACTGAAGCAGCAAACGATTCACGCAGTAGCTAGATTCAGCCCGTCCTCTAAACAAAGACCCAAAGTCCATTCCATGCGCTTGCCAAACCCCATGTTTATGAATCAAAAGCAGTTTACACACCACTCACAACTGATGACGTTCGAACACTTCTGAAACAAGTGCTTCACTGAAGAATTTTATTCAATCCACAACACTATAAATGCTTGGCGATGAGTCACAATAACGTGGCTGAAGTATGTTCTCACAATCGACTTGAGAATGGTCCAGGACGGACCGAAACGTCGTCGTCCCTTCAATTTCTAGTGTGTGGTCTGGTCAACTATAAATGCTTCACCCGCATACAACAAATATAAATAATCGCCAACAGAACCTAAACACCTAACCTAACCTAACCAGTGCCTAAATATGTACAATATGCTAATATAAATTAATATTAATTTATATTTGAGAAAATTCCTGTTCCTGAACAGCTGGCCACCAATAGTTGGCTGCATCACAGGGAGCTCCCAGCTTCCATGTCATCAGATCCTTTGTCCTGTCCCTGATGTCCCCCAATGCGAAAGGTCATTTTGTCCTTTGTCTGCTCGTGTTGCTGTCGTCCTCTTTGGGCTTTTGGGTTTTAGCACCATTATGCCTTCCTTCTTCATATTTCAATGTATATATGGATGCCATAGCTCTGGATTGGGGTTTAATGACCAGTGCTCACCAAGCTTTCCAAGGTCATTGTAGTGTGCTTTGGGAGTACATCATGGTGCACGAGTTTGCGGTGATGTGGTAGAACCTTTGGGGAGTTTGTTTTGCTCTGTTTTCCAGCTCTATTTCAAGTGCTCCCAATGGTTCATTCACTGAACTGTGGTGGGGGGGGGTTACTTGGGTCCCTACCCCTTTGGAGTTGGACTCTGCAAGTATTTCAGCTTTTGGATTGTCAAGAGTTTAGTTCTCTGTGCAGTTCACATCCAGGGTGTGTCCAACGTTCTCGTGGAAGGTCTCTCTTGTTTCCATCATAGGTTCTCGATTTCATGAGCGTTGTTTTCACTCTCCTCCCACTTGTTGATGGCCTTCCATAACTAAGAGAATTCGGTCTAGCTGCTGAGTGAATCATTTGCGGAGTAGTATTTGCTTCAGTTCTTTTCTCTCTCTCTGAACCTTGCAATTTTCTGTATTGCTTTGCTTATTTTCTGGGTCGTTTGTTGGTGAGGATCAAAACAATCCCTTGTTCCCTGTGCTAATCTGTGAGGAGTTCAGGTTCTGGTTCAGGTCCCTGGTGATTCATTTAGGACACCTAAGACTGATGTGACTCATTTGTGTGGGGCTCTTCAGGAAGCCACCGAGCTTCTATCAGAAAGAAACATTTCATTACATTCAATGCAGGGTTTTTTAAATAACACTTGAAAGTACTTGAAGTTGAAAACTGCCACATTTTGGCAAGGGGCTGTGTCTACTATAGATACTGTAGTACAAAATGACAAAGAATAAATTTATATATACCTGCATTTTATTTGTCTATTTGGAGTGGTTTTGACAGATGCTAGACTGATCAAAGGTTTCTTCCTTGGTAACCCAATAACCATTTATATCATGCAGTATAGTAGCATTCAAGTTATTTAGAAAACATTATTTGTGATCAAGAGGTATATGATGGTTGGAGTTACAATAGACAACAAGATTAGGTTATTTTAAAATGTATTAATTTGTATAATAACTGTGAAGTGAGTGGGAGGTTGTATTTTTAGGCATGATTGTATGACCAAGCACAAACTGCAGTCATAGAAATGAAACTGTTGGCTGTCATGGATTTCCGGTGTAAAAAGTTGTTATTTTATTGGTCGAACATTAGGATTCACCTCTTACTAACTTTGTACATTGTTTAACACGCAACATCTTAATTAAACTTTGCAGTCATTTTATAGCAAATCTTATATACATTATTGTCTTTGGTTGTGGAAGTAATGAAAGCATTAACTTTTGATAAATAAAAAACTACAGTTCACCCTCCTTTTCTTAGAAAATTGTATTACAAAAATTACGAAAGTTTTTATCATGAAAATTTTCTGATGTAAATAACTTTCTGATCATACAGAAGCCTGGAGTGGGTCAGCTTATTGAGTAGGTACAGTCCATGAGAAATAAGTTTTTAGTTTGTAGACGAATATTTATGGTTAATTTATTTATCGCTTTAGTATGACAATAAAGTTTTTATTTATATTTGGATGCACTTGAGATGCATCAGTTGATCATATTTGTTTAACAAAAAGTAATCTTGATCAAAATTGCAGTTTACAGTACAATACAGTACGTATTTTTATATAAAATTTAAATCATTGGTGGTTTGCCATTAATGCCAAACAGCAATATTGACTTAGTACTGTTTTAATAATTACTTAAAAAATACAATTTATGAAATAATTACATAATTTTATATTCCCAGTTGGGAGGCCGTATGTTTTCTGAGAAGACCCCCTTCGGTGCCTCACATTGGTATACTGTCAAACCCTTAATACTACACCAGGCTCAGCCAATTCGTGATCACCTACTGCAGACCAGTACCAGAATCTCTTCCACTCAATAGAAGGAAAGGGTCTGGGGGTCTAAGGCCATAACAGTAACCCAAAGAAAAACAACCAAAAAGGTTGTGTGCACCAAAGCAGACTTGTGCATGGATCACATTTGTAAATGTCCACTGGGTCTAACTAATGACTCGTAGCACGTGCTCACCACCAGGTAGCAGCCCTGGGCCACCGTATCCAATTATTCGTGCATCTGTTGTTGCCATGTCTGGAGCTGCACAGCCCTCCTGGGCCAATCTCTTCTTTTGACATAGGTGTTGGCCTTTCCTTGGACTTTGCCAGACATTGGGGCCCTGGGCTTTCTTTTGTTTCTTTTTGCCATGGCTGCATGGGGACAAGATTCCCTTCCTTAGTTGCCATTTGCAGTGACCCTGTCTTTAATCAAGGTTATATTTCCTGAGGAGGTTCAGGTATCATCTTTGGGCTCCTCATTCTCAAGAGTGCATATGCTCCTCTGCGAGGCCCCAGTGGTAAGGGTGGCATTTTTCATGAGCGTTGTCTGGTGGACTGATATAAGTAGGGCTGGTGCTCAGGTTGTTTTGGGAGTGTGGCATTCCTGGCTTGGCTTGCCATTTAGTGTGCTCCAACCTTGCCACATCATGTTGGGACATGGCAGATGCATCAGTTTCTGTAGCTTTTGTTCCACAGGTCACAGTTGTCCACAGGCTTCTGCCTTAGACATGGGCACGACAGGTGCTATTGTTGACTTGTTGTGCGTGGATTTGGATGCCCTGGCATCCAAACCTGAGGATGACTCCAAACTCCAGGAGCACCCTGAGGCTGCTGCCTCTTTCCCTGCAGTGGTAGTGGCATCCGGTGTGACCATAATGTTCATCCCTGCTCCTGCCAGTGGCAGACTTCTTTTGTACCTGCCTTGTATGTTGTTCCCAGTTCGTGTGGTCTCTTCTTATGCCTCTAACCACAATGTTTTCTTCCCTTTTTGTTCCCTGGAGTAGCATTGTCCCAGTTGGTCATGGCTGCTGGGACCAGCTTTCAGCCATCGTGTGGAGCTTTTGTTGGGGTATGGCTCATTTCCCGCTTTGGTGCCGTGGGTACCCAAGGCCTGAGGAGTGAAGGCTCTTAGTCAAGGTAAGGGTCCCATGAGGATAGTATCTTTGCAGGTATCTCTGCCTTTGGTGTCAATTTATCAGAAGAGGCAGTCTTATTTAATGCTTCATGGAAGGCTAGTAGTGGCTCTTTCCATTGGTACTTTGTACATTGTTTTGATGGTGAGGTGGGATGGGTACAGATTTGGATATGCTGTCTTTTCTGGATTGGTTTCATGATGCCTATACCTTCTAGGTGGTGTTCAGGAGCCTTCAGTGGGGTGGCTTCCATCCCCACCTCCAGTATTGAAGATCCTGACTCAGCCAATTTACCTCTTTCTGCCAGAAGGTCATTGCTAGGATGTTAGACATAGATATGGTCAGCTTGACCGTATCCTTGTAGTGGGTGTACAGTTTATTATACTGCTTGCATCAAACTAGTCATCAGGGATGATAAGGGATTATTTTATGAACTACAGTATTTATAAAATAAATAAGTAGGCCCATTTAAAAAAATAGCAATTTTGTTCAAAAATTTGTTAAGTACTGTACTGATATGTATTTTATGATTGAAAACTTATAATATAGTGTCAAGGTTTAATTTAAATATATATTTGTACATCTTTTAGTGTTACATTTAAATTTAGTTCTCATCCTCAAGATGCAATTTTTATATTACTAATAAATTTAATAATTTAAAAACTATGATGAGTAATTTTTCAGTCTTTTGCTCATGTTGTTGAAGTCTGTGTGTTGAAAGTCTTTTTAACTGTATCATTAAAAGTTGAACACTTGTATGTGTTAAGAAACCTCAATTTTCTATACTGGACAAAAATTCTTTAAACGCATTTACAAAGAAAATGTATCATCATAGGAAGTTTGCATTATAACTATGTATCCCATAAAGTGTGTTTGACGATGTCATGCATATTGAAAAATCATCTTTATGGTGACAAGTATATAATGGTACATCTGCTTCATAAGAACATGTATACCAAAATGTCTGCTTTATGATGATATGGATACTGTAAAATATGCTCTATGATGATGTGTGCAGTACAATCTGCATTATGATGCCATGTATACAGAATACATTGTTGGTGGACACATTGAGCAACACAGCCCACTCATTATTTCTTTACCAGCAATAACCGATGCTTTCCCCAGGTAATTCACCGTAAAGTACAGGACTGTGTGACCAATTACTTGAAAAGTCAGATAATATATGTGTGAAATTCTTTATACTATACTCCAGATCTTCCCATCTCCATATTTTGTGAAATTTGTTTTGCTTTATGTAGGAATATGCACAATGAAAATTTGGTATATACAGTAATCAGTGCTTTATAAGGATGCAACATTGCAGAAAAACACAACCAGTAAGCTGAATGGTATGAAAGGCTTAAGGAAAATATAATATTTATCCAGATTTTACCAGTTATAATACTTGAAAATATCTTACAGTACATTGCGTCACACACATGAAACAACTCCGGAAGTTAGCATTCTGAACTAACACAAATATGCAGAATATATATTCCTATATATTTACACACACACACATGCAGTACAATGTGAATGTGTGTAGATATATATGTAGAGTATATATATATATATATGTGTAAGTATGTGCAGATTATTCCTCAGTACAGTATTTAAACACATATGCAATACAGTATGCATGTGTGTGTGTGTTTTACATGTACAGTATATCATGTATATACTTATAGGCATGCATGTACACATGCACTCTTAAGTACATTCAGTATATCAGTTTCTCAAAAATCCAAATCTCTATATAATGGATCCTTTAATCAACATTTTTACCCTCTGAAATTTGAATTCATAAAAAAAATCAGGATCAAAGATGAGGGTTGCAATGAAATCATCATCATTGGTTCATCATGTAAAGTAATTTCCATGAATCACGTTTTTCCGAGCTTTCATAATCTTCTATTTAAATGTAAATATTATTCAAAATACAGTAATGCATTTATATTTTAGAAAATGTTTTCCTAAGTTTGTATTGTTCTATACATTGTACAAATGAGATTGTTAATGCTAAATTTTTTCCAAGACATCCAGACTTGTGTTTTTCTTATGTGTGTGGGGTCTGATCTCTCGTTATGCAAGTACTGTATTTTCACTGACTTCTATCATGATTTGTGAGTGGAAGCCATGTTTGGATATTTTAGTATGAGGACATCAGGCAGGGACAGAAGGAACTTCTTTATAATAGCTCAAAATGCTGAGATATAAGAGAAATATGATTGTGGCTAGATAGGCAAGTGACTAGAAGAGGAATATGGCATTAGTGTTAGTGCTCTTTCTAACATAAAAAACTTGGAAATACCTTACGTTGCGGTGATTCCGGGGGATCAAGGTCCCCGCGGCCAGGTCTGTGACCAGACCTCCTCTAGATCACAGCTTGTGAAGAAAATGGAGATTGTTCGTGGAAAGAGAAATTTTTCTAAAAGCATTAAAACCCTCTAAGCAGGAAGAATTGGATGATGCAGTTTACCAGTGATTGACACAATGTTGTTGCCAGGGGCTGGCTATTGGTGTGTGCAGTTACAATCTGTAGCTAAAATAAGAGCTCTAACCTGCACAGTTAAAATTTCAGTTCAGATTAGCTTTAGTAGTTTATCAAATGGCATAACATTGTGCTAAACACTGTATTTTGCTGCCTCTAGGTTATCAGGGCCATCCTCTGCTACAAAATGGTAAGTGGCTTTGTAATTGTTTTTTTTGCCTAATTATTATTTATATGAACACAAAATTATTGTTTATATATTTTTGTATGTCTGGATATGCTTAAACATGTATTATATCATTTGCATTAAGAAATTTCAGAAAATTAGAGGCAAATAGCCAAAACATGGGAGTTTTTTAAACCCCAAATTTATTCAGATCTGGATCAAATCTAGAATATATGATTCAGGTTTTTGAAGAAGGTATGTATGTATGTATTTGTGTGTGTATAATTACCTAAGTGTAGTTACAGGATGAGAGCTATGCTCATGGTGTCCCCTCTTCCCAGTACTCTTTGTCATACACTGCTTTGATACTATTGTACTGATGGTTTTGGTCTCCACCAATCAAATTAGTCCAACCGTCTACCACTCTGTTTACAAAAGTAAACTTTCTAATGTTCTTTTGGCAGCTTTGTTTAGTTAGCTTAAATCTATGACCTCTTGTTCTTGAGGTTCCAGGTATCAAGAATTCTTCTTTGTCAATTTTGTCGATTCTCTTTACTGTACTGTTTTGTACATTGCCTCTTTTTCTTTTATATTCGAGCTTTGGTGTATTTAACACCTCTAGCCTTTCCTCGTAGCTCGTCTTTCAGTTCCGGCAGCCATTTTGTTGCGTGTCTTCCCACCATTTTCAGTTTATTAATGTGCTTCTTAAGATATGGGCACCAAACAATTGCTGTGTATTCCAACTTTGGTCTCACAAAGATCATGAATAATTTCTTTAATATTTCTCCATCCATGTACAATATTTAAAAGTAATTCTGAAATTGGAAAGTGTAGCATGGTTCCACACACAGTTCTTTATATGGTCCTCAGTGACAGTTTTCTAGTTAGAACCACCCCTAGATCTTTCTCTTTATCAGAATTCTTTAAAACTTTTTTTTACATAATGTGTAGGTTGTGTGTAACCTATTTTCTCCTATTCCACATTCCATAACATGGCATTAATTCACATTAAATTCAATTTGCTAGGTGTTGCTCCCTATACTTATTTAGTCTAGGTTTTCTTGAAGGGTATCACAGTCATCTAAGTTTCTTATCTTCTCTAGTATCGTAGCATCATCAGTAAACAATATTCATATAATTCTGTATTCCTTCTTGAAGGTCATTTATGTAGAAAATGATCAATATTGCAGTTCTATCATAGAAACTAAGCAGGTTTCGTACACAGGATCTTCCTAATCAGAAACCATAATCTATGTCTGATAAGTCATTTCTTTCCATGTGTTCTACCCATTTGGTTTCAATTATTTTTCCAATGTTTTGATAACTATGCTTGTCAACAATACAGAATATAATTATGAGGGTCTTCTCTGCTACCGTTTTTGTATATTGGAATACTGTTAGGTTTCCCATATGTCTGCTAAGATTTCTGTACCTAAAGGTGCCTGAAAAATAAGTTGGTATTGAAGTGGAATGCTCATTTCAGATGTGCATTTTCTCAGGATCCAAGATGAAATTCCATCTGAGTCAACTGCTTTGTTTCTACTGTACTTAGTTCCTTCGGTATTTATTCTACTTCATCTTGACACACCTCTATGTACTCTATGTTATTCTCTTAAATTCATATTGTTTGTTTCTCTGAAAATTTCATTTTGCACAAACAAACTTTGGAACTGTTCATTTAGTGTTTCACGCTTTTCCTTTTCATTCTCCATAAATTTATTCCCCATTTTCAACCTATTAATTTTATCCTTTACCTGCAATTTTCTTTGAATGAATTTATAGAATAGGCCTGGTTCCATTTTACATTTGTCCACTATCCCTTTCTCAAAATTTCTTTCTGCCTCTCTTCTCACTGCAATCTAGTTGTTTCTTGCGTCTTTGTATTGTTGGCATGTTTGAGTGTTTGGCCTCCTCCTATATTGATTCCATTTTTTATCATTTGTTTCCTTGCCCACTCCTCATTTATGTTGAACCAATCCTGCTTTCTAGTTCTGCACCTCTATACAGTACTGGAAAAATTTCCTTATACTGTACCTTTATCATATATCTTAGAAAATTTGTCATACATCTTGTTTACTTCCTTTTCTAACAATATAACTTTCCAATCACATTTATTAAAGAACTTGCAGAGTTCCTCCATGTGCCTACTCTTGAAATAAAGTTTTTTCACTATTTCATTGCTTCCAATCTCTTCTAAATTCTAATGCATTGCTTATATGATTTCCAAAAGGACATGGTCGCTCTTGCCCATTGGAAGAAAGTACTGAATGTCAAATATCTCTTATTCTTTCATGGGAAATACCAAATACAGCAATGATGGAGCATCACCTCTCATTCTTGTGGGCTGTTTTACATGTTGATACATGAAAGATTCTAGGGTGAGATTTACAAATTGGCCGATTCAAAAGTCCTCTGTTCTTGCTTCATAGTCTTCCCAGTTCATCAATTTTAAATTGGAGTCACCAAGTATCAACAATGGTGATTTATCTTTATTTGCTTTTACAATAATTTCTTTCATGATGATTATAAAGCCCTCTTTTTTTAGTCATCATTCTCCTCCTTAGTCCATGTATTCCCTGCTGGTACACTGTGTGCAGTAATAATTATTCATTTATCATTCTGACTACAAATCTCCAGCACCATTATGTCTAGTTCTCGAGGGTTGTCAAGTACAGTATTTAAGCAAAAGTGCTGATGGACTCGTGCCTTTAGTCATGCCTTCGTGATAGCAACACCTCCATGTTTTCTAATTTGTATCAATCTATATCCTTGTCTATGTCTGATATGAGGATGAGGAAAAGTACTGGAGCAAGACTTTTCTTCTTCTCATTTAAAAAAAAAAAGACTTCTTATTTCTGTTCTTGGCTTCCAAACATATTTCCTTAATTGTTTCTTTCTCTTTTACAACTTGTACATGTTTCTTTTATTTCCCTTTTGCACTTTTCCAATCCTCTAGTAACTTCTCCCATTTGAGCTGCCCATGGATTTCTTTTAGAAAATCCTTGCCTAACTGTATCTTTTGGCTGGTCTGTACTGTACTTGTCCATAACTATCTATCTTTTTGTTTATTTCTTCAAATTCATTTCCCTTCATGTTCTGTTTCATATTCTTTCTCTAGTTCCTTGATTTGTCCTTCCTGTTTCCTTACCTTCCTTACCTGACAAGTTTCTTATCCTGCTGCAATATACTGTCTGATGAATTATTAACCTGGCTCTTGAGATCTTCGTTTTCTTATTCTAAATTAAGGAATTTTCCTTTGTTAGCCTTTAGCAAATCTTTAGTCATCATTAATTAACCTGTTTAGAAAACCACTTTCCTCTTTTCGTTTTTGAGTAAAACCTTTGAAGTCTGTCTCCTTTGCTGTTTCCACTAACGACCCTGTCCCATCCACCGTCTTTGTTTTAGTTCCGGCTGCTTTGGTTTAGAATCCCTGGCTCAAAAGTTGTTCCCAGATTTGTATATTTTTCTCAGAAATTGCCACTCTCCACATTGACCTCAGTAGTATATTTATGGTATCGGGAACACCATTTGAATGGCTCTCTCCAACACTACTACTCGGATATGATGCAATGATTCACACCACTTGAATAGTGTGTGTGTCAAAAGTATGTCAATAATGAGTGAGTAATTACCTGAGTGTAGTTACAGGATGAGAGCTATGCTAGTGGTGTCCTGTCTTCCCAATACTCTTTGTCATATAACATTTTGTGTATGTAAATAGAAATCTGATAAGTCACTTTTAATTTATATGAATAATTATGAATTATGAAAGATTTTTCTTTTATCATTTTTCTCTTGACCAACATTGATTCAAGGTATACAGGACTGACCCACCTATCCATTCATTCTATGCACATTTTGGGAAGTACAGTTTAGAATGTATTGTTTGATTTTGCTACAACTAGCTATTAGAATACTTGGTGATTATGGTAACTCATTTTAAAATATTTTTGGCCAAATTGTGCACTATAATATGTACTGTATAGAACTTTTGCCACAAGACTTCAAATTTTATGAAGTCTTCCGTTCCGTTTTTTTTTTGGTTCCGTTCCAAATTTTATGCTGCCAGTTTGGTAGCTGGGTGCTTCGAATTCTTGTATTATTTATGAACAAATTTCAAGTGAAAAAATTTCATGACCCCATTACTTGCACAATCTACTTTGTTCCACAAATCCATAGTTATTTAATATTGTGCATATTGTAATGTCACTGTGCTCTCTCCCACGATCCAGTGTTATCTTGCACGAGTCACATTTTTTCATTTTAGAAGTAATTGGGAAGCTGTAGAACTGATTCCCAAAACAAATCTTATTCAATGCATACCACCTCAGTACTAGTAAAATACTTTTCAATCTACATTTAGTCGAGTTTAAACTTTGCACTGTTGTATATGGCGTAACAAATAAAATTGTGCTAAATTCAATTCCACCAAATGAAATGGATCTTGTATTAGCAAAAACAATTTTGTCAGTGTGGCTGACTGTGCACAGGTTGGCCATCACTACACATGATGCAATATTGTAGCCTTCTCTTAGTACGTCTTCCCTCATCCTCAATATATTTACTATTTAAAGTAAATTGTGTTTTATTAATACAATCTTTTATAAATAATAACTAATACGTATTATTACATCTTTAGAATACAGAGTAAGCACCCCACCAAAGACACATCCAGTTTGGTGTTACAACCACCATATTTTTAAAACATCTTTATCCCCAACATCCTGGACTCCCCAAATCAACCTCCTGTTTTGTTAGTATTTATAGTAACGATGAGAACCATAGTGTATACAGTATACTAACGTACAAGGAAATTAGAATGTAGAAATCTGAACTATTGAGTTGGACAAACTGGAAAACTAGTTTTTACTTGTGTTGCTTTAACAAAGTAAACTAACCTATCCTAACCTTCCTAGGCCTACTACACAATATCTGAGGCCTAATATAGTACATGTGTGCTATACTAGGCCTAGGAATATTTAAGTGTGTTATAGATTCATTTATTTTAAGACTTCCTTACTAGTCGGTATACTACTACTGTATCTAAAAGCTAAGATCATATGAATTCTGACTATTTACGATCGTTACAATAGGTACTATCTAAACAGGAGGATGGGTTGTCATCTCAGAGGTAGGAAATACTTTTAGAGCTGATATAAAGGTTGACAAGTATGCAAAAATGGTAGTGCCCAGGGTGGCTTTCTGAAGCTATCTTGCCATGATTGCTTCATGCTTAGAGGTCACATCAGTCGGAGAAGTTCTGTTTGGCCCACCCGGGACTAAAGCCAGAACCTGGCCCTCTCATAGAAATGCAGGTAGCAAGTGACAATCCTCCTCCTTACCAGGAAATTAGTGAAGCTCTACAGACAATTGTTGGATTAACAGAAAGTGAAGTCTTGAAAACTGCCAAACATCCCTACAAACAATTCACACGGAACAAGGGGTTTATTCACACTAGCTCAAAACTCGTCTCATCAGTGACTCATCATTGTCATTAATGTCTAAGACTTAATGACAATGTGGACAACCTGAGAAATATGAGCCATGGAACAGACCAAGGAAACAAGGTCAGCTAAGAAGGCAGACCTGGTGGCCCACAGGTAGTGACGGAACCGGACACAACAGATTTACCCGATTTACCCGAGGGCCGCTAATACTAACGGCCTTGATGAGGACAGGAAACCAGTGGCTTGTCAAAGGTACCCCCATTTGCCTATATGATCTTTTCCAGGTGAATTTTAGAACCAAACAGAGTTTTGGCATTTGCTGTTTCTGCGAGTAGGTGGTTCCATGGGTTTATAACCCTGTGGGTTAAAAATTATCTCCAGTTCTCAGTCCTACTTTGAAGTTTGTGAGCTTGAAACCATTACTCCTTGTTTGTGTTACATCTGACCTTTTGAAGATAATGTCAGGTTCAACATCCTCCAACTTGTTTAGTATTTTAAAAGTTTCAATGAGATCTGCCCTGCCATGCCTGGTTTGCAGTATACCACCACCTTTCTCCACCACCTCCACCCATGCTCATTTCATGAATTTGTGCACATTATATCAGCTTGTGTTTATTTCACCGTCCTGCACGCATTACTCCAGCTGGTACTAATTACACCAGTCTGTTCACTTTTCATTCATTAAGTTCATTTCTCCTCCGAGATCATAAAGCAGTTTGAAATCATTACATCCCGAGACACGCTCACCTGTGGATTCATTTATTGAGATCTCTCATGTGATTGAAACAGGTTTAGTTGTACAGTACAGTATTTCATTCTCAATGCAACCATTTCTAACTTTCATTATCTGGAAAATGAAGACTATAAAATGGCAGTCTGCTTAGATGGGAAATAATTTAGTTTCAAAGAATATATATTATTAAAATATTTAAAAGAGAAACAAAGCTTACATACAATAATTTATATAAAGTTTATTCATACAAACATAATTTTTATTAGTCTACCTTAGCATTTAGTGAAGTTTTAATAAGTGCCATGTATACAGATGCAATGAATTTGTCAGTTATTACTTTCCATACAGTACTGTATCTGATACAGAAAGATTCAATTCAGTTTAGTACTAAAAAATAATTAAATTTAGTTCAGTATTGCACATATATTTTGTCCTTTTTGCTTATGAAAAGTCATTCCAATATAAACTATTGCTTACGTAGTATAGAACAGTACTGAACAACAATGTCTGTACTTAAAGCGAAGTAAATTAAAAATCTTAAAGCGTACACTATTCATACCACATTCCCAGAGATTGGTAATGTGAATGAATTGTTGGTCCTCAAGTTATACTCAAACTATGTAACTAGCATAAATGAACCCCTGCACCACGACCTCCAGCCCGAACCATAGAGGAGAGAAAAGAGGCATATGTGGCAGTGCCCGTCACAGCTCCTGGGTCAGCAGGATTATTGCGAGTGGTTTTCACACTGAAGTTTTTCCCTGCAATCTCGGGGCCTGTTACTTCAACTTCCACTATGTGCCAGTCTGTTAACCTATAAAATAAAGTTGAGAAATTTATATTCCTGTATAATGGACAAGAGGGTTAATGTAGTAATGTCTACATTTCAAACATTGCCCATCCTCTATAGTGGCAGATATGCACTTGTGTGTGTGTGTGTGTAGTAGTAGTACTGTAGTAGTAGTAAATTAAAGTGAGAATGTATTGTACTTGCTCTTTGATTAAAAAGTGCAATTCTGAATTTGAAAACTACAGCAAGCCTACAGAATACTGTAAAGAGTACCAGTAATATAAACCTTTATTCAAGGAATAATAACATTTATTGAAATTTGAACTAAAACATGATTTTCATCATTACCCTTTTACTATTGTTGTCAGAATAGAATTATAGACGGCATAAAAGGTTTTAATCGGATTCCAGCAGGTATTGTTTAACATGATTACAATTTCTATAAACACTTTGAAATTGATGGTAAAAATATTATTTGTACCATAAAATTATCATTTTCCTCTCTTTCATAGGATGATAAGACACTAACTGCAAAAAAGGAGAAGCAATACAGTCTAGTGAAATATGACAAAATCAGATCAAGATACAAAAGTGTAATTGAAATCCATATGAACTTACAGTGGGTTAGAGATGAGAGAGCCTTGTACACCATCAAAGCCAAGGTTATGTGCAGCTATTGCTGCTGCAGCCATGGTGTTCACATTGTTGGGTGCAAGTGGACAGAGCCCACGTACTGGCCCATCATACAGAATTACTGACTCATTACCACATACTTGTGCATTTTTTACTTCTAAATCTCCTTTAAGTTTAAAAGAGCTTGGATGCTTTGTCATTGTAACTTTCAAGGCCTGGAATCATAAAATATTGTAAACATTAGCAATGCATTCAAAGAAAGCAAATTGCCCTCCTAAATAGAAATGAATCCTACTGGAAAAATGTGGTGAGTGTAGTACTGCAAGGTTCCATTCTGGGTAACAATTTTTGTCATATACAAAATGATATAGATGAGAATATTATAAACTAGGTACAAACCACATCATCAAGTTTGCAGATGATCCTAAGATCTATGGTAAAGTAGGAAACAAAAATTATATTGAGGCCTTCAAAAAATTTCTACATGAATTCCACAATGGCCGGAAGACTGGCAAATTTTTTTAATATTGAAAAAATGCAAGACCTTGCAAATATAGTATGGCAGAACAATACACATCACAACTGTCAACTCCACAAGTGGATTGATGAAGAAAAGACTAGCCACCAGCTTCCTGTCCTCATTGAGGCCACTAGAGTGTTAGTGGCTCTCAGGTAAATTTTGGTAAATTCAGAAGAAAAAACTAACAGTGCGAGGGCAGTTTTCTTCTAGGTAATGCTAGGGGAGCACCCGGGGAAGGCAGCCCTAAGCACCTGGGACTGTTTACAGAAACAATACAACAGTTCACCTAAATCCTGAGATATTTTCAATTCTTGTTACGTTAGGTTCAGGCAATTTAATACATAATTTTTGTGACGTGACGACTCGAGAGGATGAGCTGGACTTGCACAGTTAACTCTCAATAAGTATAAAAATCATCTATTGTACTAAAACCTTGAGTGTTCCCCGATCAGCCATCTTGAGTATGTCTTCAGCACCCCATAGTGCTCCTGCTGGCACATAGAGTCCATGTGACGTGGCTGCCACCCGTAGAGCCTCTTCCACCGTCTGTGATGCCAGGGCAGTAGGAGACCCAACCATGTAGTCAGCCACACTAAGGAACTGTGCCCCATACTGCATAAGAGAGTAGTGAGCATTACCAAAATATAGTTTAATGCAATAATGTGGTTGAGGGAAAAGCAGGAAATATAACAAAATGCTTTTGTTATACTGTACTAAATGCTTCAATACATAATTTTAGCATACTTAGTTACATGTCAATACTATGCTGCTTCTGTAGTGTATATGAGAGGTAAGAGGAGTGATAACACTGACCTTCTCAGTGATGACTGGATGGGCCACCTCAACGATCAGGTCTGGTGAGTACTCTCCACACTCGTCCAAGTCTCGACATATGTACCTGTGTCTCCCACAGTTATGGTGGCCACATGGAAAATTATGTCAATGCCGTTATTTATAATGAAGTACTGTACACTTAGTACACTACAATATAACACACTTCTATGCAATGCAATACAGTGCAATATAAACACTTAGGCAAACCTTTCACCTCAACATAATATGTAGCCACATAATAAAATAAAACAGCTTTCAAAAACATAATCAAATGAGCTTCTTGAGGCTTCCTTTAGCTGAAACTTATGTGTTCAAATAATGTCACTATAGTTTGTCTACAGATTTTTTAATGTCTTTATGCCATCTTTGTCCCAACTGAAGCCTTTTATTGTGCCGTTACTATGTCAGCCACTTCATGCTTCCTTACCCCCCACCCTCCTTAACCCTTAGACAATGCCAATGGAGTCTAGGAATGCAATCTGGAACATTGAGAACTGCAATTTTAGAGCCTTCTTTGTTCCCTAAGCTGTTTGTCGTCTTTGTCATTGAGCCATTCTTTGTCTACAAGCCATATATAAAATAGTTTTTCTGAAATTCATGACAGATTATTAAGTTGTTTATTACAGGTAGTTCCCAACTTACGAATGAGATGCCTATTGAAATGGCATTTGTAAGATGAATGTTTGTAACTGGGGAACCACCAATACACTATTTCATCTTATCGGCCATTATTGAGGCAATTTTCCTTGATAAACAACTGAAATAATTATAAGCACTGTTCATCATGTGTGTGGACTTTTGAAGTGGTTTGTATAAAAAAACATGGGCTGAAATAGGGATTTAGAAACCATAAGACTGGATGTTCGTAAGTCAGAAACTTCCTGTGTTTTCCTCCATTCCCATTCTCTCTTTTCACCTGTTCTCTAGGTGAGATTCCAGGGCAGTTGAGGTGCGATTCCATACAAATGCCAAGTCAAGGTCATCTCGCTGGAGGGCAGCTTGGGTCAGGTACTGGCCTGTATGGGTCAGGAATCACTGTTTCATCACAATTAACCACTTTTTTTTGAACACCTCATTGATGTTTTAATCATTCAGCATACCCTTTCTTATTTACTTTAATTATGGGTTGTAAAGTTTTCATTATATTATTACTGTGTTAATTTATTGTTAGTGTCATAATAGCACTTGTGACACTATAGTGTCACATGTCACAATATTGTTATAGCACTTCAGTAACATTAATAACGATTTATTTTCTAGTTCATTACCTATTTTTGTGAGGTGAATAAGGAAAATGGCAAGGTGAAATAGTTGTTGTATAAAAATTGAGTTAAAGTTGTCACTTTAATATATTTAACTGATTATTGATCCCATACCCATCATGTGGGCATTACAAAAAAAAAGCTGGTCACATAATTATGAGTTCAGGGACTGGACCTCAATGTTCCTCAAGCTAAAAAATTGACATTTGTGGTGATTTAGTTAAATTTTATTTTAATTTGTAAATGGAAGGGTTACTCAGTGACCTTGAGGATTGTCTATGCACTACTGACACCTGGCAAACTATGCATAATCAACTGCAATTTTGGATAATATATAAATTTTGATTTAATATTTTGATATTTCATAAATATTAGTGATAAGAGTCATCTCAAAATTCTTAGATTTTCCTTATACAGTATTTAATTACAGTTCATAGTGATGTAGGACGTACAGCCACCCCCTTCCAGCTAGGGAAGGAGTTCTTGCTCCCTCGGCATCAAAAACACAGTGTGAGCATCACAGGTCTAAGGCTCTTCATTCTACTACCAGCAAATTGATGAAATATTTTTGCCTTTGGGAGGATGTCACTATCACAAAGGAGGCATATTGTAGGTCCAGTACTAAGTAGAGGAATGTCGCTGTCACTGGGAGTTTGTCCTTGTCACTGCTGGGAGGTTAGCTCATCATGATAGTAAAGGTGGGTGGGAGTACATGCACTATTTTACATGTTTAATGCATTCAAATCCTTACCCCCTCCAGATCAGGCTGAGGATAAGGTTATCTACAACAATTTTAATGGGTCAGATAGCCAAATCTCAACAAGGTCAGGTCTGATCAAACCTTGTTCTCCTCTTATATATCTAGAAGAATTACTTATTTAATCAGTTTTCAGAATTACTAGACACTAGATTTACAAATCTGGAAAGTGGAGCTTTGCATATATTATTCATAAATAATTGTAATTGTTTTAGCCAAAACATTGACCTACTCATTTATATGAAAATGTATGAGCTCTTCCTGGTAATAGTAAAATTTAGGAAGGATGTTGGAATCAGATCTGGTCTAGTTCAGTATTCTACACTTGTCCCCACTTAATATACAAGGCTTGCTTCCTGGTACTACAGTTTGCATGCATGTGACAAGAACAGATAATGCCGAAGCTCCCCAAGGTTAAACATTTACATTTCATTTGCAATACAGTATTCCATTTACTCATTAAATGGCTTTTGCTAATATTTAATGATTTGGTTATTATTGCTGTTTAGTGATCTTTCATATGCCAAGTCTTGACCAGTAGTGCTGACTGCTCGGTCATCCTAACCAGCATTGATCAATATGTATATTGACCAGTGGATTGACCTGTAAGTGGATTAACATTAGACTTAACACTGGAGACCTGTATAAAAAAAATAGCATTAGTGTACCTGCATATTTAATACATTCAAGAACCTTATCAAGTTCAAAATATTATACATGAAGTGTATGTTAGACCAGTCTTAGAGGTTTTGGCTGGAATATTGTTCCAGATACATTAGTAATATTGTTCAAGGTTGGTATGTTGTACCAGGTTGATATATTGTTCCAGGTAAGTGTATTATTCCAGGTTGGTATGTTGTTCCAGGTTGATATATTGTTCCAGGTTGATATATTGTTCCAGGTAAGTGTATTATTCCAGGTTGGTACATTGTTCAAGGCTAGTATATTGTTCTAGGTTGAAAGTCCAAGTTGTATATTCTTCCAGGCTGGTACATTATTGTATGGGATATTGTTCCAAGCTGGGATATTCACCAAGGCAGGTATATTATTCCTGAGTGGTATATTGTACCAAATTGGTATATTGATCCAGGTTGGTGTATTGTTCCAGGGTGGTATATTGTGGGGTACATTGTCCCAGGGGGTTATATTGTGGGTACATTGTCCCAGGGGGTATATTGTGGGTACATTGTCCCAGGGGGTATATTGTGGGTACATTATCCCAGGGTGGTATATTGTGGGTACATTGTCCCAGGGTGGTATATTGTCCCAGGGTAGTATATTGTGGGTACATTGTCCCTGGGGGTATATTGTGGGTACATTGTCCCAGGGTGGTATATTGTGGTTACATTGTCCCAGGGTATATTTTGTGGGTATATTGTCCCAGGGGGTATATTGTGGGTACATTGTCCCAGGGTAGTATATTGTGGGTACATTGTCCCAGGGTAGTATATTGTGGGTACATTGTCCCAGGGATGGTATATTGTGGGTACATTGTCCCAGGGTGGTATATTGTGGGTACATTGTCCCAGGGTGGTATACTGTGGGTACATTGTCCCAGGGTGACTCAACGTTTCTCTAGTGTTGGAGGGATAATTTGTACTATACAGTACAGTATACTTCTCCTTATGACTAGTTATTTAAATAAGGCTAATTACCTCTTTAATAGCGTTTATATAGCAGCTTGCCCAAGTATATAAGTTCCTAGTTACACGCATGATTAACTATTCCTTATGAGCCGTTCTCCACCATACTACATTCACCCCGGCCCATGTCTGACTCTCTCCTGACTTACTCCCTCAACACAACTTTCCCTGTGAGAACAATGGGGCAAACGGGCCCCTTCCATCACAATTATAGTGACCTCCAACAGCTAATTGTCCGCAATTCACCAGACTATTCTTGACTGTCGCTCTAGTTATCTCCAAAGCTTTCACTAATTTAGAACTACGAGACGTCACGGGAACGCAGTCCCCGTGGTGCAGTGGTAAAACACTCGTCCGGTGCTTTGGCCTGGGTTCGTATCCTTACTGGGTGTCAATCCTTAACTGTAGCCTCTGTTCACCCAGCAGTGAATGGGTACCTGGTTGTTAAACAGTTTCGCGGGTCGAATTCCGGGGAAAATTAGAATTAAGGACCTGTCCGAAACGCTACCGTGAAGGCTTCTTGTACGGCGTTACAAGAATGTAAGAACTCTTGTAAATATAAATAAATAAATAAACTGGGCGCCAGTGCTGCTTTCGCCAGTAGCCTGATTTCCGGTCCTGATTATTTCATTTTATTTAGCCAATCTTGCATTTTTACTACACAAACTGTTCCTCGTCATGCCTCCCGTCAGATGACCATCATAACCTGTGTTCACCTAGCAGTATATGAACCCCTAGAGTTGAACAACTCTGGGTGTAGGTTGCATCCTGCCAAGGTCAGTCGTTGACCTTGGGGGGGGCCGCGATAAGACTATAAGAGGGTTTTTGTCCTCTAACAGTTAGAAACCATTTGCTGTATATAATATTAGATGGGGTACTCAACGGTGCCTGGGTCGACCGCAAAGGTTGTGCCATTCAAGTGCTGGGAGTACTCTGAATGCAAACCTGCCAACGGAACGTGCGTTTTGGCATGTCTTCCTCACGCTGACTGTATCAGGTCCATAAAGGGGGCAAGAGGGCCGGACCCGGCCACATGTCAACTGTTTAAATACATTCAGAGAAGTTGGGTTGGGTTCGGTGCAGAAACCCATATTCCCCACCATTTGCCCTACGTGTGCTGACCCCAAAATGTGCCATCAGAACGTGTCTTAGCAAGTCTTCCCCTCACTGACTTCATCAGCTCCATAAAGAGGACATGGGAGATAACCCCGACTCCCCCCCCCCCTCCCTGTGACAATCCTCCAACACCCACCTGTCACCCTGCAAAGTTTAGTGAGGCTATCCTCAGGTATCTGACCTCCAAGCATGGACAGACAAACTGATATCCTCTTGTAGATATAAATACCTGCTATAGGAAGTGTATGGAGGTTGGGCCTTTCCCAAATATCTCCATAATATAAAAAAGAAATTAAAAATTATATTGATTTGAACCTAAACATTTCATCTCTAAATCTTAATGAAGGATGGCATGGGGGCCAAACTCCTCCCTTTAAGGGGGCCATGTGGATCCATCCTAACATCCCCTATGACTGACCCTCTGCACCCACCAGTCATCGTGCAAAGTTTGGTAAGGCTAGCCATAAGCATCTGGCCTCTAGCTTTGGATCTATGTATGGTTATTACAAGCATAGTATAATTTCTTCATATCCGTAAGTGTATATATTTTAACAACATAAATTAACTGCACATTTTGTATTAGGAACACTTAATCCAATTTTCAACAACATAGACTGATTTAATTTTAATAGCAACTGTGTAGGTATTCTCACTTACCCAAATGTCCATAGCCGACAATCCCGATCCTCTTAGGCGCCATGATATGAAGTAGGACGAACCAAATAAGAGTCCTGGAGGAAGAGCAGGATAACAGCCTCTCCACCCACCTCAAGGGCGCATGCCCGGAACCACTCCCGCTAATGACGTGTTTCTCCACAGAGATAAAGAGGTCTCAGGACTGGTGTACGTGGGATGGGAGGGCCTCGCAGCACGCAGAATCACGTACCTCCCTCTCGTTGCTACAAGCTCTGGTGCCAGCATACACAAACACGGAAGCTGTAGCAGCAGCGTACTCTTGAGTGTGGGTGCCCAGCCTGTGTGAGATAACTTGTAAACACTGGGGTAGTGGGGGAAGGGGATGATGGGAGGGCTCTTGGTGGTGGGGAGATGGATGGGTTCTTGGTAGTCTGGTAGTGAGGGAGGGGGAGATAGAACGGTTCTTGGTGGTGTGGGAGTGTTATAGTGGTGGTCTGGTGGGGAAGAGGAGTGATAGGAGAGCACTATAGTGATCTGGTGGGGGAGAGGGGTGATGGGAGCTAGGCTTGAGTATTGGAGGGTACCCTCCAATACTCAAGCCTATCATCACTCAGCAAAAAATCTGCTATCAGAACTATGACAAACTTTATCTTCAGACAACACACAGTCCCTTTGTTTAAGTCCCTTAACATGCTAAACATACACTCACTCCACACATTCTCATGTGCTATCTACGTGCACAAAACCCTGTTCCTAAATGCTATCTTGAACTGAAACTTTTCCTTGATAGGTGGAAAAGGCACATATATATATATATATATATATATATATATATATATATATATATATATATATATATATATATATATATATATATATATATATATATATATATATATATATATATATATATATATATATATATATATATATATATATATATATATATATATATATATATATATATATATATATATATATATATATATATATATATATATATATATATATATATATATATATTATATATATATATATATATATATATATATATATATATATATATATATATGTCGTACCTAGTAGCCAGAACGCACTTCTCAGCCTACTATACAAGGCCCGATTTGCCTAATAAGCCAAGTTTTCATGAATTAATTGTTTTTCGACAACCTAACCTACCTAACCTAACCTAACTTTTTCGGCTACCTAACCTAACCTATAAAGATAGGTTAGGTTAGGTTAGGTAGGGTTGGTTAGGTTCGATCATATATCTAAGTTAATTTTAACTCCAATAAAAAAAAATGACCTCATGCATAATGAAATGGGTAGCTTTATCATTTCATAAGAAAAAAATTAGAGAAAATATATTAATTCAGGAAAACTTGGCTTATTAGGCAAATCGGGTCTTGCATAGTAGGCTGAGAAGTGCGTTCTGGCTACTAGGTACGACATATATATATATATATATATATATATATATATATATATATATATATATATATATATATATATATATATATATATATATATATATATATATAGTGCTACATAATAGTAATAGCTTAGCGCTTTCTCCTTATCATATTATTATTATGTAAACATTGTGTTAGCTTTAGGCATTCTACCTGACACGGTATGCATGTTAGTAACTTTGCTAGAATGTATCACTTAATCACCAACAATATTCTTTCACAATCCATTGTACCTCTTTATTTGTATATATTAAAATAAATGTATCAATGAGCAGATGGGTGATGTACAGTTGTAATATGAATTTTAATTAGCGAAAAGGAAGATTTTCAAGGTTTCTATTTTAATTAGTATTTGGATGGAAATAGGATTTGTTGTTACTAACAAGCTTTAGGTATACACAGCATTGTGCTGCTGCTATATTGTAGATACTGTATCAGTGACGCAACTGGTACCTGGATGAACATACTGCTGGGTACCAAAGATCCTCGTAGGTACCTTAGGACAGGCCATAGGTAATGAATGATGCCTCTCAGTAATGGTAATGAGGTACCCTAGGTTCCTAAAGGAGCTATAGGCAAGGAACCCCTCATGTACAGCGACACCACTAGTATATTTTAGTTTCCATTAGGAGAGTCAAAACTCTGTGGCGGATACCCTGAAGGAAGGGCACGAGTAGAGACCCCCTGATGGGTACCCAGGAGGAGGAACATGGGTAGAGACGCCCTTGGTTGAATCTTGGATGATGGACATGGGTAATATGTACTCTAAATATAAGGAAATGAGCAGTGACGCCCCTGCATGGCGTCATGGGTCTTGGAGGAAGGATATGCTTTGGGAAGAGTTAGTGCTGCTCGTCTGTTGAGAAGACCGTCCAGGCAAGTGTTGCGGGGCGCCAGGTACCTTTCATGCACTAACAATAGTGGCCTCGACGAGGACAGGAACCCACGGCTTGTCAAAGGTCCGCTCATTTGTCTTTTTTTTTAAAGTTGGATTTTTAAAATTCAACCGTGTTTTGGCATTTACGGTATCGGCGGGTAGGCAGTTCCATGAATTTATAACCGTAGGTAAAAAAAAAAATCTGCTTTTTGTCTTACATTGTGGCTTGTTAAGTTTGAAACCGTTATTCCTGGTCTGTGTTACATCTGACCTTTTGAAGAAGTTGTCTGGATCAATATCCTCCCAATTGTTCAGTATATTCAAATGAGTCAGCCCTGTTATGGACTCTGACGATTATTGCACTTGAACTTGAACCCTTCGGGATTTATCCCCTGCGGCTGCAGGTATGTAGCCACCTGTGATACCCAGGCTTGCTGTACGAGGCTGCTGGAGCCAGCAGCTAATATGCGGATCGAACTGGTCGTGGTCCCTGTGGGCGACTGGTGCCAGTATCATACTGTATTACCCGGTTAATTTACTGCTTAGCATATACGGGCTACTGACTCACTCATTGCTCTCACAAGATACAAATTACATATGGAGCTATATGAAAATTAATACAAAAATTAAAATATGTGTATTGAATGTCCATGTAATTCAAATATACTGAAGTTTAAATGTGTAGCCAAGGTCGTTTGTTTGACAATTCCCCGCGGCCAGAGTTGAGTAACACTGTATACGCTTTGTAACGAATTCATTTGTGTGATTTCAATAGCAGCTTTGTAGGGCTGAGCATGTGAACTTGAGTGAGACAAATGACAGAGGGAGAGAAGAAAGTTGCCACGCATTCTGGGCTGGAAGGTAGAGCGACGGTCTCGCTTCATGCAGGTCGGCGTTCAATCCCCGACCATCCTAGTGGTTGGGCACCATTCCTTTCCCCCGTCCCATCCCAAATCCTTATCCTGACCCCTTCCCAGCGCCATATAGTCGTGATGGCTTGGCGCTTTTCCCTGATAGTTAAAATTGGTGAATAATCTGCACTGCCCAATTTTGACTTATTGTGCTAAGAAGTGTTGTAATCAAACTACTCATTCTTGTAACGTGACCACACATTGATCACACATTCACGTACCAATACTTGAGCCCATTATGTGAATATATATGTAGCCCATCCAGTGCCGCCCACAACACTAGATGGGTGGGGCCGGGGTGCATGATACTCGAGTAAAAATTAAATATACCTGAATTTACCTGAGGGGCCACTTACGCCAGTGGTCCTCGACGAGGCCAGGAAGCTGACTGCTTATCACAAATCACCCCATTTGTCCTGAGGATTTTTTTTCAAACTGGATTTTAAAATTCAGCAGTGTTTTGGCGATTACTATTTCAGCGGGTAGGCGGTTCCATTGGGTTCCACCCATATGAGTGAAAAAAACATCTGCTTTCAGTCCTATATTGTAGCTTGTTGAGCCTGAAACTGTTGCTCCTTGTTTGTGTTACATCCGACCTTTTGAAGTTGACAGGTTTAACATCCTCCAAATTGTTAAGTATTTTAAAAGTTTCGATAAGATCAACCCTGTCATCTCTAGTTTTAAGTATTATTAGCCCTGCGGCCCTTAACCGTTGTTGGAATGAGAGTTGACTTCGTTCTGGAATTATTTTGGATGCCGGGTGTTGAACTTTCTCCGGAGCAGCTATGTCATTCTGAAGACGAGATCTCCATGCTTGGACACAATGATCCAAGTGATTTATCCAGAGATTTATACAGTTGAATAACTGCCTTATTTTCCTTACAAGTGAAGGCTACACTTCATTATTCCTACGGTTTGGTTAGCTTTTTTTACTGCCGCTCCCACTTGCTGTACAAATTTAACACCACAATGAATTTCCTAGCTTTTGGGTACAGTTACTAAGTATTATATTTACATAGGGAACCTTACCTTCTGCCAAGCCCACGATCGAGATGGGGACTGGTCGTAAATATATATACTACAAGAGAAAATGTCTGTCCAAAGTTGGAGGTCAGACGCTTGGGGGTAGCCTCGCCCAAATGTGTAGGAGGAATGGTCTGACGTACGGAGCGGACATAGGCTGGTTGTGGTAAGCCAGAATTAAGTGATTTAAGAAATATTAGTAAATATCCTCAAACCTGGTCATATTCATGGTGTGAAATATGGTGTGAGATTAACTTAGAGTTTTAAAAATAATTCTTATTAATATTCATATTCATATTATTATTATTATTATTAGAGATCCATAATGGGTTCAGGAACGAAGCCCTAATATTGGTTTACCTAAACAAGTTACAACATTGATGAACTAGTCACATAGCTTATTGTCATGCACAAGATCAGTGAGTGAGTATTTAGGTGTAGTGAGCCTAGCGTGGCGAGATCACTAGAGATCAATACATATACCTGCCAGTCATGCAGCGGGCATCCATGCAGTGGTTCAACAGCTCAACATTTGCTTACTGCTGAGCAAGTTATACCATAGATAAACTAGTTACAGAGTTTGTTAACACCAAATTTCTTTGTCGACTTATTTACGGAGTATGTCCTTGAAACTTTACAGTAATAGCAATCTGGATTCATCTTGTTTATAATTAAGCATTGTTCTTCATCTCGAATATTAGATGTTTTCAGATTTTATTTGTTCGTTGTCAATCGAAAATGTGTTTGTTGCTTTCACACACACACACACACACACACACACACACGCACACACACACACACACACACACACACACACACACACACACACACACACACACACACACACACACACACACACACACATACTGGGATGTTTTTGGATAGTAAGCTGTCGCCAGAGGAACACATAAAGAACATTGTGAGAGGAGCGAATGCGTCGCTTTCCAACTTCAGACTTGCTTTTAATTATATGGATGGTGAAATACTAAAGAAACTTCACGACGTATGTGAGACCAAAACTGGAATATGCAGCAGTTGTATGGTGCCCAAATCTCATGAAACACATAAATAAACTGGAAAAGATGCAACTGCATGCTACAAAATGGCTTCCGGAACTGAAAAAACAAGAGATACGAGGAGAGACTAAAGGCGGTAAACATGCCAAAACTAGAAGTTAGAAGAGAGGTGATATGATCACCACTTACAAAATACTAACAGGAATCGATCAAAGTGACAGAGAGGAATTCCTGAAACCAACAACTTTACGAACAAAGGACACAGATTCAACCTAAGGAAACAAAGGTGCCAAACAAAATATTGGAAAGTTTTATTTTGCAAACAGAGTGGTAGACGGTTGGAACAAGCTAAGTGAGAAGGTGGTGGAGGCCAAAACCGTCAGTAGTTTCAAAGCGTTGTATGACAAAGAGTATTGGGAAGATGGGACACCACGAGCGTAGCTCTCATCCCGTAACTACACTTAGGTAATTACACACATAAGGGTTCCAAGAGTTAGAGCTCGATGCTGCAGGCACAAATAGGTATGTACACATACATCTCTCTCTCTCTCTCTCTCTCTCTCTCTCTCTCTCTCTCTCTCTCTCTCTCTCTCTCTCTCTCTCTCTCTCTCTCTCTCTCTCTCTCTCTCTCTCTGCCGCTCCCTGACTAATCGTGTCACAACATAGTAGGAAAAGTAACGAACATGAAGGAAAAGTCAAAGTGACCAAATGAAGGAGATGTTGGCCCAAGTTTGGAAGGATATCACCAAGGAAACAGGTGGAAATTGTGTGCCCAAATGAGCCAAATGAGACAATTTCTTCAGGTCAGATGTAACACAAATAAGGAGCAATGGTTTCAAGCTCAACAAGGCACAATGTAGGACTGAAAACAGGAGATGCTTTTTCACCCACAGGGTTATATAAACCCATGGAACTGCATACCCGCTGAAGCCGTAAATAATAAATGCCAAAACTCTGTTAAATTGTAAAGTTCAACTGGAAAAAATCAAGGCAAAAAGGAGAGAGGGGGGGGGGCCTTCGTCAAGCCGCCGGCTTCCTGTCCTCGTCGTGGTCACTAGTGTTAGTGGCCCTCAGGTAAATTCAGGTAATAATCGTGTTAGTGAGGCCGTAAATTATATATAAAGGAATCAATGCAGTAGTTTCAAGTGGTGTTGCAATGAGGAGTGCAGTGTTTTTTTTAGTTCTATGCTGATGGGTGTGTAAGACACTTGTATATATATAGCTAACTGTTTAATTAACTAAATGCTACTCTGCTATAAGGTTAGAAGAAAGTGCTTGGGTCATTTTGACAATCTCGTATAAATATAATTAAGTAGTATTTTAGCTTTTTGAAAAATACCTAAATTAAGTGTTAGCCGTTTTATATATTTTTGCATTAATATACATGTGCATTTTTCCTGTTTCCCAGACATTGATGATTGGAATCAGAAAATATAATTGAATTTAGCGCCTCATTGGCGTTGGTAAATTGGTAAATAAGGAATGCCTTGAAAATATTTTTTTCATTACGTAAAAAGCTATTGTGATTATGTGTCTAATATTAGATTTAAATTTAATAAATATATAAAGAATTATTTAGCTTTTGGCGGGAAGAATTCAAAATGAATAGACATTACATACTTTCTCTTGTTTACAAAAGGCATATCAAGGATTTGCGCCCTTAGGCAGGTTTATACTCTTGTTTTTTAAATACAAAAATAATTTAATATAAAATTATTCAAAACAAAGCTAAATACATTCCTAAATTCCTTTATTCCCTCTCCAAAAAGTGAGCATATAATATGGCAGAGAATCTGATATTTGATTGGCCGACGAGGAAGGTTCTGGACTGTGATTGGTGTAGGAGGGTGGCCCTGCGCGCTGATTGGTGGGTGTCGGCAGCAGCCCGGACCCTCCACACCCGCACCCACTGATAGTCAATCAGTGTTGAGAGCTCGTGATATCGGGGCAAAACTAAAAGCTAAATCCGTGAGGTTGTACCCGGTGGCCAGGGGCGAGACGTGAGGGAGAGCCGCCCCGAGCTGCCGCAGGAGGGTCGGGGGCGCCGCCGGCGGGTGAGTGGCCTGGGAGAGGCGCAGGAGGGGCGTGGGGAGAGTGGTGGCTCACACCTCCCTAGCCCACACCACACCTCGCGCCCCCCTGCTGTGGGCGGGGGGTGTGTGGGGGCTGTGGGCGGGGGGCCAGGTGGGGTGGGAGGGGGAGGGTAGGGCCAGACGGGGGTGCCAGGGGTGGTGGTGGGGTGTGTCATGGGGGGGCGGCCTCCCCAGACTCCTGTTTACACTCACTACACTACACCACTGATGGTTGTGTTATGTCAGGTCTGGGGCCTAGTGTGTGTGTGTGTGTGTGTGCTGAGTGGTGTTGGCTCGGCCGCTCCCACTCTGGTCCACACTCCGTCATGACCACCTCTTAGCTGGCAATCCTTGTCGCCCGAAGCAACTTGGTGGGCCTTACTTTATCCTTTTGTGATTTAATCGAGGTAGGTAAAGTTGCTGGATAATAGGTATTGACTACGATCATTGACGTCTGTCAAAAATTAACGTGCCATTTCTCAGTGTTGTGCACGCGCACATTTGTCTATTTTTTTGTGCATTCTTTACGTTGAATTACCAGTATTAAATTGTTATATGTATATTTAGCGTTTTCTTGTATGCAGGACATGTTGGGTTTTTGGGTAAAGCTCGTCTAAAAATCTTTTCGTATTTAACATTTAAGTATATTCATACTGTGAAAAGGAAGAGTCAACAACAACAACAACAACAAAGCCAGGACTCTGGTTCATGTTGGGTACGATGTGTATCAGTCTATTCGACAAAACGGCATCTGTGTAGAGTAGAGGCAGGATAGATTATTTTAGAGGACGACTAATCGATAGGATGATTAGAATTCTTAATGTGACAGAAGAGAGCATTGTTTGTGTCTGCAGACTTAGCACTTCTTTTGATTGGTATGTGTATAGTAATAGGTTAACCAAACACTTAAGTTGAGAAAGTTTGGTAAACTTTAGCTACTACTGTACTGTAATTATTGTGAATAAAGGGTTTAAACATATATTTATTTTAAACATTGACCAGATCAATGTTTGTGATGGCGTGTAACCACTGTTTTTCCTTCAAAAGCATGCAAAACACTTCCAAATGTTGACTTTGCTACACCCAACAATTGTTTCCTTAAATTGGTGACCTGCTA
Source organism: Procambarus clarkii (assembly GCF_040958095.1). Lineage (NCBI taxonomy): Eukaryota > Metazoa > Arthropoda > Malacostraca > Decapoda > Cambaridae > Procambarus > Procambarus clarkii. The sequence continues at coordinate 17,482,939 of NC_091227.1, read as the reverse complement.
AAGGCAATGATCTGAGCAATAGTTTTTTTTATATCTATGGTGTGTGCCATAAGATCATTATTATGCCACCACCACCACTGTTAACTGCAATAAAATATGGCAAGGTGCTAGAGTGAGAGACAACACTACTCACTATGAACGTCCTGGGGGGCAACTAAATATCCCAACTGTGTGGCTCCAGAAAGGTAGCATACACCGTGGTGTAATGTACCCGGCACATACTTCTACAGTATCTACAATCTTTCACCCATAAGTCGTAAGACCATTATTATTATTTTGCCATAAGTACATGCCGCCTTGAGCTGGGCGGGGACGGGGGTGCATACTTTTGACAAGTACTGTACATCTATCTTCATTACTATACATTTGTCCAGGCAAGCCATTTGTTGGACCATTCCTTCAGTTTGTCCAGGTCATCTTGTAGCTTTATGCTGTCCTGTCTTAATCTTTCTCACAATTTTGGCATTGGCAAACAGAGAGGAATGAGTATTCCCTCTGGAAGATCATTTATGTATATTAGAAACAGGATAGGTCTGAATACAGAACTATGAGACTGCTGGTGACATCAACCCATTCTGAGGTCTCACCCCTCACAATAACTCGCTGCTTCCTATTGCTTAGGTGTACAGTACAGTACTTCCTTATCCACTGGAGCACCCTACTAGTTTCTCCAACTTGTGCACCGGCCTCTTATGGGGTAATGTGTCTGGACGTAAGGGTTGAATGTATGATAGGTAGAGAGAGGGATGTGTTTATAAGTGCATATGTTCCATTGTGTAAGGAGTGGGTTAGAGGAAAAAATGAGATGGTGATCTGAAATCATCTGAATGATTGGGTGGAGAATCTGCAAGGGGTAATTTGGTGGGCTCAGCAGACACACTTTTCGAGACACTATATCACAGAACCAGCAGGAGGTTCACTAGCCAGCAGGAGCTGTGTGAATTGTTTGGATAGCATATTAATTATAATTATTATTGTATATTCTAACATGTTTTAATTTAAAAAAATCATGTTCATGATTGAATTAATTGCCCATGTTGCTGCTAAATGTTGTTTGCCCATGTTTACCAACAGACTAATCGTCTGCTGGTAGAATAGCTTTAATGTAGCATTAAATGTTGGTGTACTGATGATGGATTTTTTGTTCACAGGTGATGGTGTTATAAAAGGTGGGGGAGGAAGGCCACCGCGATGTCCCTTTTTCGCAAGAGCCCAAAAAGCCCCCAGGAGGTGTCCAAAGCCCTCAAGGATGCACTTACAGCTCTTGAAAGATCTGACAAAAAGGCTGAGAAGGTAGATTGGAGAAAGTGTGTGGTTCAGAACAATTGGCTAAATGGATCTCTTCTTGTGATAAATGGATTGATCTTGTTTGAAGTGCATTTTTTGTTTTAGTACAGTACAGCATTGAACCAAGTATTTTGCCAAGCTCTATTTTACTGTCTTTATCTCCTAGCATTGTTGTTACATTGCCCTGGTTTCCATTTGTTTAATTTTATAACAAAAGCTATTGTCGGTTTTGTTTTTAAATCTAAAAGTATTTGTTTACTATTTAAAAAATACTCTGAATGGTATTCACATTGAACTGCAGTATAACCGTGGCATTACAAGGTGGTTGGGCTGCAGTTCTCGTGTTATGAGCTCTTGTCTTAGTGTGGATATATACAGTATGACACTTTGATATAATAGTGTATTCTCAATTTATCAAGTAGTGTTGGACTGTGGTGAGTTGGTATTTACAGCAGTTGTAGATCAACTCTTGCTTTGTCATATTTGGGCCCTGCAAGTGTAATTTTAAATGTACTGTATGTACAACACTTCTGAGCATTACACTTGTTTACTCCCTCACAATGGCATGATGTTTATTACCTTTGGTTAAGCTCTCACCGTCAGGGCAGGGCAGGTTGATGTTCCACTCTGATACAGCAGAGAACTCTTCAAGCTGTTCCTGTCAAGTAATACTTCTGCTAGGGAGAACTGAAGAATACTCGATCCAGGCCAGAATATTGATAGAAAAGTGCTTTACATAAAGTTGAAAACTTTTCCCGCTGCAGCATAACACTATGTACAGAAATCACCAATTCGTTATCACTGGCAGCACCAACTCCACAACAAAGTCCTCCAGTTCAGCTTTATCAAATTCCTCTAGAATCCTAGGCTAAGAAAAGCCACCATCATGCATATGAAGCTGGGAAGGAAGAGCATATATGAGAATAACCAAATACAGTATACTGCTTAGAAAAAGGTTTTCCTACATACAGTACTGTACTGTATGCTTGGTTAGTTTTCTGAATTATCCCATTTTGTTGCTCCCCAAGGCAGGAATTTGCAGAAATTGCTGTAACTACTACTACGGCAAGAGACTCGTATGCTGTAGTAGAGTGGTGTCAACAGAAGATACAGAGGGAGAAGTGGCAGAAGGAACAGTAGCTGTGCCTTTGGAACTCAACACTTTCTGATAAAAAGAGGGTTATGATGAGTCATCCCAGAGTGCCACATTAGTCCAAACCAAGATAAGACCAATCTTAAAAGTCCATAAATAATTTTTGGATATGAATAGAGTTGAGATGCAAGTGCACAATGTCCCCACAGTTAATACAATGGTGAGGAGGGCGTGAAAAAAGTTTTTAACCACGTCGTGGCCTAGTCGACTAAGGCGGCGTCTGGGATCATCCCGGGTGTAAGTTCAAATCCCTCATCACCACCCTTGTGGATTTGTTCATTCACTTCACCTATTGATAACGTTATGTACGTCTTTCTGCACAGTTCCCTCTTATATCCTTCACGTTTTTCCTGCCATGATAATGTTTAACCCTATCTGTAAAATATTTTTTCTTTACAAGTCATTCAACTTCCAAACTCCTCAAACTTTATCTTGTTTCCTTCTCACCCCTAACTATTTTCCTTGCAATCTTTTTCCAGTTATTATATACAATCTTACATCACTTGGTTTCACTAAAACATGCAGTACCTCGCTTCTCTCCTTTTTTCACCACTTTAAACCCATACACGTTTTTGTCCTACACTTTTTATGACATCATATTACAAATGGAAATATCTGTACTATTAGAGCTCCGTAATTTGAATTCCGGTAACCCAAGTCTCCAAATAATCCGAATGAATTCTTGTTATTTGTTTATTTTTTGACCATTTAACATAAAAAAGGGGATTTGGATTAAAAGGTTATATGGAACGAGAAACTTGAATAAATTAATTTGAATTTTTGGCTGTTTAACTGATAAGAAATTCAGGCAGTCTGTTTCTCACTGGCAAGTCATCAATCAAGCCTTTAAAATTCTCCTTATTTCACCTGACCAAGGGGGTGGGGAATGGAAGGTGTTGGGAGATAAGAGGGATGAGAGTAGTTCAGGGAGGGGACCAGTGGCTGACAGGCAGCCCTGCCAACCTTTCTGGAAGCCCTAGTTCTAAAATTGATTATTTTAGGCTGGTGTGCCAGACTTTGTCGAATGGTTTTTATGCCTCGCTGAGCACTGTATTACATTACCAAAAAGTTTCAACCTACTGCCAGCATACAACTGCCTGCTCTTGTCCACCCATCCTCCTGCAACCACATACAAAACTGTGTATTTCATGGATACAATGGGAATTTTTTTATTCTGGCAGTCTGTATCGTACTTGGATGGACCAGTCCTGACCCAGTTGAACTTCTCAATCATGTTCTTTGCGATTCTCCCTCGTGACGCTCGTTTTGCTGAAAGGTCTTTGTCCTAAATTTTTTGTTTTAACAAAATTCAATAATATTTTGCTAGTACCATGTCTGGTAGCAGTAGCAATCGACATGGAGATGTTAAGCAGTAGCAAGTTATTCTACTCATTTAAGATGAGCTGTGAGTGATTGAATTTTATGAAAATTTCCATTTATTTTCTGACATTCCTGGTAAAAATTTCGGCCAAGTCAAATGTTCGGGTAACTCGAATGGGGTGGGCCCATGTGATTCAGATTATCGAATGTAGACAATACACACAGTACAGGTAGTTTGATCCTATAAGAAATTGTGAATTTACATGTGTTACGGATATTTATCCATTCCTCTTTCTCCATTAATAACTTAGTTGATGTAGGGGGTGGATGAGCTGGGATTGAATTGGTCTGGGTATGCATGATTCAAAAAAAAAAGTTAGAGAAAACTGCATGAGAGGTTCAAAGATGAAATGTTGTCTCTAACAGTGGGATCTCTGGGGCTAAGGCTGGTCTACCTTTGACCCTGGTTAACCGTTTTTCCAGTATGGCAGAAACGATATTCCCGGGATGGATTGTATGCTGGATGAATGGCTATAGTCTTCTGCTTCCCCTTGTTGAGGTAAGAAGCTTTAGTCTGTTGTTGCCTTTTTGATGGTTAGAAAATGTTATTTTCTCATCTGACAGTGGTAGCACCACTGTTTGCTTGGCTCATTCACCAGTGCTAGTAACGAGGATTTTTTCTGTGTCGTGTGTTTTGATTTCTAGGGTGTATTGGAGGGTTTGGACACTTTTCGAGAAAATAATTGGATATCGCAGGCAAATTCTTTTTAATTTTACCATAAGATACTTAAATATCTATGATAATTTGCCTTTTTTTTTTCCTTCTATGTTAATAATCTTGAGCGGTTGACAGTTTCGAGTGGTCTTTTCTAAACTGTCTGAAACCTCGCCACTGGCTGGGAGACTTCAGACATAAAGGGGGGTACGGAACCCATAGGACACTAATAATAATAATAATAATAATAATAATAATAATAATAATATAGTATGAAAATCCACAATTTTATATTTGAAATTTATGTAAGGAATTTAGTCTTTTGCACTCTCTGAATGCTTTGTCAAGGTCTGAGTGTGTGATTAGGCAACCCATCCTCCTGTTTAGATCGTACCTATTGTGACGATTGCCAGTAGTCAGAATTCGTATGTTCTTAGCTTCTAGACGATAGTACTGTACAGTATACTGACTGGTAAGGAATTCTTTTAAAATGAAGCTAAAACACAAACTTAAATATTCCTAGGCCTAGTATAGCACACATGCTATATTAGGCCTCGGATATTGTTTATTAGGCCTAGGTTAGTTTAGTTTGTCAAAGCAACACAAGTAAAAAATAGTTTTCCGGATTGTCCAACTCAATAGTTCAGATTTCTACATTCTAATTTCGCTGTACGTCGGTATATATTTTATGGTCCTCATTGTTACTATAAGTACTACCAAAACAGGAGGATGGGCTGAATTAGGACAAGACTTACATCTCATCATTTATTAGACGTTGAGATGTAAGCCTCGTCCTAATCACACACTCAGACCTTGACAAAGCACTCAGAAGAGTGTGAAAGACTTTGGTGTAAATTCCTTACATAAATTTCATAAATATACAAGTGTAGGTTTTTATCCTCTGTTATGTCTGTGAGAAGACCTTACTTAATACAGTAATAATCATAAGTCAAAGGAATACTTGGAGTCACCCCAACCTTCTATTTCCTCACTGATATCACCCTTTCCCTGTTTTTTCCATTAATGAGCACTAGTCTTGTCTTAAATTTTATAGGTAAAGTCCTTACAGACAAAATGTTGTCTACAAATATTCAATAGATGACTGTCACAGAAAAAGCACTGTGTGCTCTTTCTGCCAAGTATTTATATAGAGCAAAACACCTGTACCAAAAATACAATTATACTTTAAATGGTAATATACACGAACAAATCCACAGGAGCCATGATGAGGGTTCGAACCTATGCGCTGGGTGTTCCCTGATGCATGCTCTAGTCAACTGTGCCACGACGTGGAAAAAGCTCATAGGTTCGATCACAGCTCCTAGTGGATTTCATTGGTGTATCACAATAATGTAATTTCTCAGTGTAATAATACAGTATATATGTTATATACGCTAAGAATTAAAGTTTAGTCCTCAGAACAATATAAAAAATGAAAATACTGTACGTCCTTTTAAAAAAATTATAATTTTCTTCTTTGAAAAGTAAGAAATTTTCATCTATATTGCAATGATGTTAGGTCACCAAATGTTCCCAAGGAGGTGCGAGGTGGTGGGGCTATAGCTGAAGAAGCTATACAGTATCCTGAGTTTCTTCGTAGGTTTCAAGAACAAGTAACCTGATAATGAATTTAAGGCTTGTTATGCTTAAAAATAGGTATCTTAATATTCCACGTCAATCGCTAAGAAGCAGTATAGTTGTTACTGGCAAATGGTGAAATACTGTACTGTACATGGTAGGAGCGATTGGACACCTGTCCAAGCACACTCCTATTAATATATATACTATTTCTCAATCATATAGACTGTTAAGTGAAATTTAATGACTGTTATTGCCAGCAGTTTCTCACAAGCACTTTAGTGTATAATTTTTGTGATAATTGTCTGGTATATTTCTTTATTTGGGCTTATGATAGACTACTTAATTATCACGGTAAAAACAAAAAACTTTAAAATTTTACATACACAGATAACTAGCTTTAAAACAAAGGCAGGTTTTGACGTTACAACATGCACATTGAGAAATAATCTGGAGGTTGCAGGGCCCAATCTGTCACTCTACAGAAAAACCATTGAATTGTCCTCCTGTCCACACTCCCTATAATTCTTCCTTTTCAATTAATGTGGTTAATTGAAAAGCATGATTGTGGATATTGTGCACTTAAGTTACAATTGATTATCATTAAACTAATGGGAAATTGTACCCACCAAGGAATGGGTACTTCTAACTGTCAATTGGGTTAGCATCTATTATAAACACTTAAGTTTACCCAACCAGCATTTCACTATTGTCCCTTGCCACTATTGTCTCCTTCAGTGGGGCCAATATATTCCTTGTTACAAAATTTTTACCATCCCCTAATCAGGGTGGTAAGTTTTACTTATAATTCCTAAGGGCCACAAGAATAATGTAGTGTACTTGTGAGGACGTTTACCTTAGCCTACCATCAATAAACTTGCCCATTGTAGGCAGGCTCTTACCAGATCCAACCCTGAGTCATGGCAAGTAATTAAGAACTGGCAGTAATAGTTAATCCAATAGGAATGAGGGCAAACAACACAAGTCAAAACCATCACCCCATGTACTTCTTTACTATATACGCTTCTTACATATGTATGTAACATAACATCGCCGGTGTCACATTCACACAGGACACTCTGAAGAACTTATGCCATCTTCTATCCCAGCGAGACATCTTCTATTTTCTATTGTACAACACTCAAGATAGCTTCCCTGGGCCTTTCTTCTACTGGCACTCGCGCCGGCGAGTCCACCTTTCTCGGTAAATCATGGGCCAGTCCTCCACAGTAGTGTCACAGTGATAGTGTTGAAACACCACTTCTACTCTCCAGCAACTGGCTGGCTGGCTTCCTGAGTAATAAAAGTAAATACAAAAATAATTTTGTCCACCAGGCACAAGAGGATACAAGCAAGAGCCTGACGCAGATAAAGACGATGCTGTATGGCACCACTGATTCCGAACCTCAGGACATTGTGTTGGCACAGCTGGCCCACGAGTTCTATAACACCAATATGCTGTTACTACTAATTCTTAATCTTCATAGAATAGACTTTGAGGTGAGTTCTGCTACAAGTGTACATAAATAATGTTTTTAAATAATGGTAATGTCTTTTCACAGACTATAATAATATAGGATAAAACTCTCACTTGTGTATTTGTGAATTTTATGTAAAGATTTACACAAAGTCTTTTGCACTCTCCTGAGTGCTCTGTCAAGGTCCAAGTATGTATATACTCAAAGTAAAATACTCAGACCTTGACAAAGCACTCAGGAGAGTGTGACAAAATTTACAAATACAGTACATAAGTACTGTATGGGTTTTTATCAAATAATATATTTGTTCAGGTAAAGTGACAAATAGTGATGAATAAGTCTTTAAAGGGTAGTTTTAATTTGATCTTTCATTTGTAACTGCATATATTTAATTGAGCAATTATATTTAGAAGCATCATTATATAATAAAATATTTCAAATCTTAATGGTATAAATAAGTGACATTGTTTTTATCACCAGTTGGAACCTAAGTGTAAGCGGTGTATAAAGTGTCACTAGCAGCATGCCGTGTCTTGGGACTACAGTGAGCATCGAATTATTTGGCAACGCTGCTCTCCTTCAGGGAAGGCACTTAGTTTTTCTTGTCCCACTAGTCAATTTTTATCTTTGTTCCTTTTTGTGTGTTGTAGGGCAAGAAGGATGTAGCTCAGATATTCAACAACATTTTGCGAAGGCAAATAGGTATTCGCTCACCAACGGTTGAATACATCTGTACTAAACCAGAGATTCTCTTCACTCTCATGAAGGGGTAAGTAATACTTCTAGAACTGTACAGTGTAAAATATTCTAGCACAATTTTATTATAATTGCAGAGGGTGAACAACGTTCAAATATTAATATATCTGCATTTCATGGAGTAATTATAAGATATAGCTAAGTATAATTGTCAGTCTTTTAAAGTCGTCTAACTGCTGCCTGATCAAACCATACATCGACAACCTTCTTTGGCTCATCTTACTGGAAGCATATTATAGTTCCTTGCATCCAGATGTGTTCTGTACAGAAAGTGATCAATTTTTTTAAATCCATAACTGTAAATAGATACCTGTGTTGAATATATTGATCAGCATATTGTTGTAGATATTCAACATTCCCCCTGTGTTTCTCCTGGATGCCCTGCATTTAATTCTGCATTAAGCCAGCATAATAAATGGTGATTGTTTCATGTTGCATGTGACCATACAACAGAATCTCTCCAGCATCCTAGAAGGGTCAAGGCTGCAATTTTGCTGACTGAGGGTTGACTTCTGATTTTCTTGGGGTTGGAGAATTTTGGTGCTTGCATTGCTTTGATTAGCTAGTTATGATTATATAGTTACAGAGTCCAAATGATGGATCTGGTGTTTTGTCCCATCACCAGCTGTGAAACAAAGTGGCTCTATTGGTTTCATAAAGTTCAAGAAACTTGAGACTAGCCTCTGGTGTTGATCTTCAGTGCTAAGGTTTTGAAGAAACCATCTTTCAGAAACTGTAAGACATCCCAAAATGTTTGAAGGATAGCCATAAAACCTTAATGGAAATAGATGCCAACCTCTGTAAATATTTATTAGACTTCAATTCTGTAGCCTGCCTTGGTGGCATCTGAAGGGCCATCTTTACTAGAGGTCATCCTCATGGTTCTTGTTAACATGCTTGAATTCTTGTCCATCTTTGTTACAGTTGCATAGGAGGAGGGGGGGGGGGGTTCTATGCCATATTGTGTTTGTAATTTCCTTTGTCCTCTTGTGAATCTTAGACATTAAGAAAATTAGTTTAGTAAATACCAATATATATTCAACTTTGTTACAAAACCTTTAAAAACCCTACCATATTAATTTATCCACATTTAAACATTTAGTATCTACCTCTCATACATGAGTGCACAGGTATACAGACATGCCCATTACAGAGAACTGTAGATTACACGTTATATATGATAGATAAACACAGTATATAACAGTGTAGCTTCAGTTAGAACCTAGTAAACCACTGCCTGATGGGAGTGATGCAAGTAGCATATTTCACCATAATAAGTTGATCACCTGTCACCAAAATAATGTTTTGGAAAGCTCATAGTTCCTGTTGATCAGCAGTTGCTTATAGAGTTTTTTGTATTTATGTATCATATTTTCATGTTTTAGGAATTATTGACACAAATTTTTGCTTGCGAATAGATATGAACACCAGGATATTGCCCTTCATTGTGGGACGATGCTTCGGGAATGTGCCAGATACGAGGCCCTTACAAGGATAATCCTCAATAGTGATGACTTCTATAACTTCTTTAAGTATGTAGAAGTTTCTACCTTCGATATCGCATCTGATGCCTTCTCCACATTTAAGGTATATTTGTTAACTCATTCTCCTCTTGTGTGTGTTTGGGGGGAGGGGAAAGCACTTGAGCCATCAAGCAAATAGTAAGAAAAAAGATAGCATAATATATACTGTACTGCAATGGTAACAAAACGGTAGTGAAATTATGCAAATTTCAAACAAATTTCTCATCTTGCAGTTAAATTTTATCAATGGGTATGAATTCTAAAATATAGTTCATTTTTAATTTGGGATTTATCTGATCCTTGTATTAACATTACACAGTGGCTGACACAACCACAAATATAGGTTCTTAAATGTTTGTCAAACCTAAATTGCCAAAATCTCTTTCAGGAACTTCTGACGAAACATAAGATGCTGTGTGCAGAGTTCCTAGAGCAGAACTATGACCGGGTGTTCTCACAATATGAGAATCTCCTCAACTCCGACAACTATGTGACTCGGAGACAGTCGCTAAAGTTACTTGGGGAACTTTTATTAGACAGACATAACTTTTCTGTAAGTTACTTTTCTGAAGTTACACTATCATTTTAGAAATAAAATGTTTTGTTTACTTGCAAATAATTGCCAATTACATCAACTGTAACTGGAATTTTTGTCTGTTAACTCTCAACCCTGATACTGTAGAGCATTTTCAATTAACTAGATTTTCTGTACAAGTCAGTGGGAACGTTAGTTTTACAGTACTGTAGTTGAACTGGAATGTAACAGTTTGTCAAAACCAAATTGTTTCTGCAAATTTTTATAGCTTGAAAATCACTGATATCTTAATGAAAAAAAATTGCTCATGAGGCCACTACGTCAAAAAAGTTATTAAAGGCAGTAAGCCATTGTATGTGCAGATTATATTGTTTTATCCTAGTCACATTTAGGGCTCTTAGTATATTTCCACTATTTCAGGTTATGAAGCGGTACATCAGTAATCCAGACAACTTGAAACTGATGATGATAATGTTAAAGGAGAGATCTCGTAATATCCAGTTTGAAGCCTTCCATGTGTTTAAGGTGTTTGTCGCCAATCCGGACAAACCCCGACCTATCCTGGAAATCCTCCTGCGAAACCAGGACAAGCTCGTAGAATTCTTGACACGCTTCCATACAGACCGTTCTGAAGATGAACAGTTCAATGATGAAAAAGCTTATTTAATTAAGCAGATCAAGGAACTGAAACCTCTTCCCCCAGACCAGTAGTTTTAGTGTTTTAGAAGTGATTGAGTGGCAGCATTAGTAATAGCCTGGGATCTGTCTGGGCTGCTGTTGACTGAACCATGTTATCCAGAGAGAAGCTTATGAAAAGTCGAGCTTTCTTTAAATATCAAACATACCAAGTCATGCCCTTGGATCAGCATTTGCAGCATTGTTTGGCTTCCTCTATATTATGCCTTAGAAATTTTCAAGTTTTGCTAAGGGGTTACCTAAGGCAATTCTCATAGCATTCCACTTGAAAATTGCTGAACAACTTGAGGGCAGTCAAATACTGCAGTTGTGTATAATCTTGGGTTGGTATTATCAGCATGCTGTTCACCATGTTGGGGCCAGTGTGAAGCTGTTATATTCATCCATGACTGTGTTGCAGAGGGCATTCCAGATCTTATTTTATAAGTTCAGTATAAGATAATGGTCTGAGAGTAAAGCTGAGGAGGCAGGGTTTCCTTGACTTTGGACATAGATGATATTTTCTAATGTTCTCATGGTTTCCTGGAAAATTGTCTTGTATTCATCTTTTATAGATGGATGTTGATTTAATATTAAATTATTAAACTAACACTTAACAGCTAGAAATTACAAGTTAATCATTATGAATTCTTATTCATTGAGCTGTCACTGTCGGATTCCTCCTGTGCAGAGTATATCCTTTTATAATATTTGTACATAGGTGTGTATGGAAAAGGGATGTGATTTATATAGGACAGTGTTGGTTAACATATTTAGAGTTAATGATTCCTGCACTCTTTATTATTTTGCATCATATTTTGGTACTTAAGGTTATTTAAATTAATCCTTTAGAAAGCATCAAAACATGAGCAAGCAGCCATATTCCTTTCATGCAGAAATTTATTCCCAATTCATAATGCCATTGATAGTTCTAGGGCTTTCTTTTTTATTTGTAATGAGATTTAATTAGACGAGGAAAAGCATTGGGGTTTTAGAATTTAGTTTTCAAGTAAGTTGACGTTTCAGTACAGTAATTAGCTAGAAATATAGTGGGAGCAGTTTTATATAAATAACTTTGCCTGCCACCATAAACTCCACTGTATAGGAAAGCTTCAACAGATGTGGCAAAGAGCATGGTATTTTCCAAGGAAATTTTATGGCAAGAATGTTAAGAGCTGTACAGTACTTTACACAAGGTACCCAGCATCCAGTACCTAAATTATTTGGATGTCAGAATGTTAAGGGTTAACCTACTTAGCTGCAGGTGTCAAAGATTTTACTGCATGATGTATTGCCCAATGAAGGAAAAGAAGTCCTTAAAGGAAGAGTCTGGTGTGGAACAAATTGGAATGCTGCCACTAGTGATACATATTTTCCAAGGGAACGTCTCCTAGACGTTTGCATCAGCCATTTTCAAATCCAGTCCAATATGGTGTTAAATTTGAAACTAATTTTTGTTTGTTGTGTTCATTTTGTTATTGAAAATTATTTACATAATAATTACCAAAGTTATTGATGTCTTTTGTTTGGATTATGTAGAGCATTTCATCAGCTTTTTTTGGCAATACAGTACAGTGCTGTATTTGGGCAGATTTCTAATAATGGAGGTAAATAATTTTACAATTTTTATGTACAAATTTTAATATGATTTTCAGCATCAAAGAATATTGGCTAGTGAATCCATGCCAAAAAATATATATATATATAATATATATATAAATTAAACATCAATGTTCACATTTTCTTTTACCTTCATGTGACTGAAACAATGAATATCAACATTTAGTTTGTGAATATTGGAAGCAGCAATAACTTTGTTACCATTTATACCTTTTTCTCCCTAAAATTTTCAATGCCCTCTGTGCCCTTTCATGTTACTGCTTCGGTCGATGCAACACACTTCAGTACACACCTGCAAGTCACTTTCTTCCTTCAGTATACAGTAACTAATTTCATCACTTTAAACATTAACTTCAACTATCTTGTACACTTGCAACTCTCGTTTGTTAACCTCACCACACACGTCGCTTAGTTCCTTGCTTAAATCCTTTAACACGTGCATAAGTCATGTGGTTTCCTCGACTCAAAACTTTCTACTATATCGTTTTCAATATGTACACAAAAAATAATTTTCATAATCTTTAAAATTTTGTGGTTTTAATCAGACTTTTCTTAACTCTGCATTAATATTTGTATATACAGTTGGCATTGTTTTCCTCTGTGTGAAGGAAAACGTGTACAAATTTTATTAGTATAATATACAATATATATATAAATGGTTAAGTTACCAATATTTTAAATACAAATTACGTATAACAGCAATCAAAGCCTTCCACATTTAATACTGTCCATTCACTACACTTGTGTTATCTAAATATATTCCTCCATTTCCTGTAACCTCGTACACAAAGCTGCTTTCATATGTTATGTCCAATCACTTTAATTAATGTTACAAGTCTCGTACAGATCATATTCTGAACACTCGTCTGCAGGCTCTCACTTCCTTATGCATACAAAAGTTAATCTGTTAATTTTCATCAACTTTTCATTCATATACAGTGTGTCCATGACAGTTACATTATATACAATTTTCCAACAAATTCTTGCCTTAAGTCTGTTATAACATGTTCTTTTCTGTATTGGTTCTCTAATTTCAATAAAACTGTCAATTATTGTTTCCTCTTCATTTTTTTTAACCCATTGTACCTAAAAATTTAAGGTTCATGTGCAAGAAACATGAAAAGTATTTGAAATTGTTTTTGCACAATATACAAACTTCCTGTTGACAAATTTTGGAAGTCAATTCTTGATTTTAAATTATTTTGTAATACTGTACTTTCAATTTACACTATTAAATGTTATCCTTATTAAACATGTCACATTCATAAATATGCCATACATTATTATATTTAAAAGGAAGTGCCTAATAAATTCAAACATGAGCTTATCTGTGGTTAATAATCATTACATCAAATAAAAATGTACTGTACACATTATTATTGTAAGAAACTAAATTTTATCATTATTACCGGGTATGTAACAACCGACGTTTTGACTTGGGGAAATTTAAGTAGTTAATGTATAAATATTCTCATGTGCTTGATAAAAACATTAATTGACCGTCAAGATTTCTTAAACCAATTTGTGATCCGAAAACCTTTTCTGTAACACACAACCACTACAAACCTTTCAGCTTGCAGCAGTCTTCCATGTTTTCCATGTAAAAAAAGTTTTAAATATTCATTTATATTTATGTTGTCATGTGTGTGCCCTGAATCAATAAATGCAAAATTATCTGATTTAAACTCTCTTTAAAATCCACGTATAACAAATTGTACACTAATGATCATATTTAATTTGTTAATGCTTCTACAGTACAATATATGACCTTGGCATAACGAATCATATCATTGATACACTCCACTCCACTGTGAACTTGTGAACAGTTTTCCCATCTTGACTTCTGCTACAAACACCATTCAATTTATAATGTTTATAATTGGCCCTTTCAGCTTCATAGCCATTTTTCTGTACTACACATTTTATGTTTTTATGAACATTGTAACAGTGTCCATATTAGGAACTCTTAGATTTATTGTTAGCTGCAGTAATTCTCTTTATCGTAGCTGAGTGTGATGGTTAAGTGTTTAACCATCACACTGTATATAACTTGGCTATACAGCATTGCATAAAACTTGGTAATGCAGAGAATGTCACAATGACAGCTGAAAACATAAAATCAAACTCGCTTGTGAATTGGAAAGAAAGTGACCATGTTTTGGCCCATCTTTGAAATATATCAACTTGCAAATCTTATGTCTCCTCCATTATGGTTGACATCCCTCTCCCTAAGATCTGGAAAAAAAATAAGTTTGCAGTAAATTTAAACAAATTCACAAGGGCCGTGACGAGAATTCGAACCTCATCCGAGAGCATCTCAGACGCTGCCTTAATCAACAGCTACGACATGAAAAGGAGTTGAAACTGAAGTTCTTCTGAACTTACTGGATCCTTCAGCCTCTCCGAGGCACAAACCAGGGTTTTACACAACCCCCCCATGCACTCGACCTATGTCAATAGGCTGTTCTCCCTCTTCGCCCTTATTTCATTACACACAGAAATCACAATTGCGTGATGAAATTTTTGTTCATTTGATGCATCACGCAATTGTGATTTGTGTGTGTATTGCAGTAAATTTGCTCCATGTATCTCGCCAGTCTTTCACCTCCATTGTTTTGCCATGGCAAATACGGTGTTGGTCGTGAACAAACTAGGTTTGCACTTTTCATCAGTTAGCTCCAGTAATAGTCTTCCTTCTACTTTACTTACACATAAACTCCCTATTGATTCCTGTCCCTTAGACTTTTAACACCCACCTACACCTCTATAATGACCCTTTCTCTTTCTGAACTCCAGCCAGCCCTAACCCCTTGCAGTTCTACGGAAGTGGGCTCAGATGGCAGTTATTATGAGATGCTGCTCATTTATTTGGGAGATGGCAGAGTCTGGGCAGAGGCCCAGACACCACTCGCTGGTCGACCAGACGCTAACTGCTTGTTTAACTGCTGGCCGATGGTTACCTACAAGAGTCGCGCCATCTATGATGGTCTGGCCCATATGTAAGGGGCTCACCAGAGTCCAATCTTCTGAATACACTTCGTGCTCTCAGCAGTAACATCTACTCTCACCTCTCCAGGAGATAGTAGATGCGTACAGCTGTTGTATAAAGTCATTGCACCTCTTTTTGATTAACGTAAAATCTTGTAAATATTTCTCTCTTTAATTTTGTGTAAAAACCCAAGTGTCTAAGGGGTTTTGTTTTCTTTATATATATATATATATATATATATATATATATATATATATATATATATATATATATATATATATATATATATATATATATATGTATGTATGTCGTACCTAGTAGCCAGAACGCACTTCTCAGCCTACTATGCAAGACCCAATTTGCCTAATAAGCCTAGTTTTCATGAATTAATTGTTTTTCGACTACCTAACCTAACCTAACCTAACCTTTTTCGGCTACCTAACCTAACCTAACCTATATAGATAGGTTAGGTTAGGTAGGGTTGGTTAGGTTCGGTCATATATCTACGTTAATTTTACCTCCAATAAAAAAAATTGACCTCATACATAATGAAATGCTTTATCATTTCATAAGAAAAAAATTAGAGAAAAAATATTACTAAACTACTTTTTAATAATTTTTATGTACTTACTACTGATTTTTAAATTATTAAGTACTTACTATAATAATTAAATAAATTATTTTATTTAATATTTAAATTAAATGATAAAATAATAGGTAATAATAAATCATTGTGTAGGGGGACAAGCAGCCAGTGTATATATACATGTTAGGCTTATACCATGGTCCCACAAAGGGGCCAAATTAAAGACTGGGTGCTGCCAAGTTCAAGAACTTGAACTGAACTTGAACCAGCAGCGAACACAAGCCAGCGCATATGTATATACGAAAGGCTAATTTGGGCTATTTATGTTAAGTAACTCAATGATGATTATTTACGGTCAGATGCAACACAAACAAGCACCCTGCGATAGCAGCCACAGACTGACGATTTAAATGCTAGCACAGCACACAGTATATCCTTTTCCGACCAAAGATCACATTCACTCCAAAAAAATCTTCCACATACGGGCTATTCATTCCCGTGCCACCTCTTGGGTAGCTTAATCTTCATCAATCAATCACAAATAAGGAACAACGATTTCAGGTTCAACAAGCCACAACTTAGGACAGAAAACATGAGATTTTTTCACCCACGTGGGGCATAACAATGCACAACTTCCAAATCATCAACATTATCTTGAAGTCAGAATCCACCAATCACTGATAGTTGTACAACAAGTGGAAGCTGGAGTTATAAAAGCAAACCAAATCCTTTGGAATAGTCAAACGAAATTTTGACGAAGGAAAAGGTAGTTATACAACTGTATAAATCTCTGGTGTACTTCCACTTGATTATTATATCCACACATTGAGACCTCATCTTCAGAAAGACATATCTGCTCTGGAGAAAGTTCACCACTGGACGACTAAAATCTTTTCTGAACTAAGTCAACATTAAGAGTTATGTAGTGTAAGTCGACTTTCATACCAGAGACGGTTGAGGGCCACAGGGACCAGACATGACAGGGCTGCTCTCAGCAAAACTTTTAAATTACTGAACAATTTGGAAGATATTGACCCAGAACACTTCTTCAAAAGGCTAGATGTAAGACGAACAAGGAGCAACGGTTTCGAGCTCAACAACCCTCACTGAGGGATGGAAAATATTTGTTTTCTCCTATAGAATTATACAGTTGTGGAAACGCATACCCGCCGAAGCCGTAAATGCCAAAACATTGGCATTTGTTTGGCCTCAAAACAAATGGGAGGGGCCTTCAACAAGCCAGACAACCTTCCTGTCCTCGTCGAGACCATTAGAGAGAAAGATACCAGAATTTCCCCGAGGGCCACCCTCCAGTAATTTCAGCAAAACCATGGAACCACCTTTTCGACGAAGCCGTAAATTATAAAACATTGCTCGATAAAATCACCAGGGCAAATAGGAGACATTTGACAAGTCGCCGGCTTCCTATCCTCACTGAGAGATAGTGACCCTCTGATAAATTTAGGCAAATCTTAGCTAATTAAATAATCCTGAAAAGTTTGCATATTGAAGGCAGGGCTGTGTTAGCAGCATTATACTCTCTGAGCAAAGCAATGCACTGTTGCTCTCCAACCCAGATGGTGGGCACTGGGACCCATGCCTGTGGACCTGTACTTACAACCACGTTCTTGTCTGTGGACCCTCCCAACTTTGGTACGGCTCTCATTGTGCTTGGTAGAGTAAGGTAGAGTAAGGGGGGTGTTTGTCTGGTTAGGTGAGGTGTTTGTTGACCAAACCACACACTAGAAAGTGAAGGGACGACGACGTTTCGGCCCGTCCTGGACCATCCTCAAGTCAATTGTGCATTCTCACAATCGACTTGAGAATGGTCCAGGACGGACCGAAACGGCGTCGTCCCTTCACTTTCTAGTGTGTGGTTTAGTCAACATATTTCAGCCACGTTATTATGACTCCTCGTCTGCAGGTGTTTGTTTGCTAGGTCTGTAGGTATACAACTGGTCGGGTTCTGGTTACACTCGGACACGAGACGATTCGGCTACTCATTTTCTGTTTTAAAACCGGATGTAATTGTTATGCTAGGCTGTATTAGGTTATGTTATTAAGGTTAGGCTGCATTGGGCTCGGTTGGATTTGATTGTGTAACGTACGTTTATGTTACGTTGTTGGGTTGGTTAGATACACAGTGTTTAGCGAGTTTCATATTTATTTAGTAGTCCTGGATACAGCAGTGTCGTAGACGTTGAGACGAAGCCTGGAGCAGAGCAGAGAGCTGAGTGTGGCCGGAGTCGCGGAGCTCTATGTGGGAGAGCTGTTGTAGCTGGATGAGGTCGTAGTCTGCTGTCTGCTCTGTGTCGAAGCTGTAGCGTCTTGGGTCGATTAGAACTGCCTACACCGAGTACTACATTCTTGACTGGAGATTGCACTGGTTTGCTATTGATTGATTGATGAAGATTAAGCCACCCAAAAGGTGGCACGGGCATGAATAGCCCGTAAGTGGTGGCCCTTTTGAGCCATTACCAGTATCAAGAGCTGATACTGGCGATCTGTAGGAGGTGCGAACTGCACCCTGCGTGAGGGGAGATGTCTCCCGTGGTTTGCTATTCTCAAATTGCTGGCTTATATACGGTGACTACACCTCACAGTAAGATAGGAGGGTGGAAAAACCGTTACCTGTAAATAGGGATAGGATTATAGCTTGTGTAATTAGTTATGCCATTAAGATGATGAGATAATGGAGCGAGTATAAGTTTACTCACTACAATTGGTTTGATTTGGGTTACGTTAGGTTGAGTTGAGCTAGGTTAGTCAGGTTTCAAAATTCAAAATTCCACTACGCCACGGAGCAGTCTCTGTGGCGCAGTAGTAAAGCACGTACCCGGCTCATCGCCAGCCCTTTGACCTGGGTTCGTATCCTGGCCGGGAAGGATTGACCGGGCGACAATCCTTAACTGTTCACTCAGTAGAGAATAGGTTGTTAAACGATTTGGCGGGTCATACTCCAGGGGAAAAATAAAATTAAGGACCTGCCCGAAACGCTATGCGTGCTAGTGACTTTACAAGAATTTAAAAACTTTTTTATATATAAATAAAAAAAAAAACGCCGACGAATCTTCTTGTGTGCGATAATAAAGAGAGAAATTGAATTGCGATGAGACTTGTATCTGGCATAATTAAAATCTTAACTTAAATAATTCGTTTGTTAGACAATATTTGATATGCAGATCTATAAATTACATTAGAAAGGCCTATAATGCATATAAATATTAATTTACACATTCCTGGAGCTATACGCTAGGAATTTCAATATGGCGTTCAAATAATTTTAGGCAGGGGGTCTCTGGGTCGCTTACGGGTGACCGGGTTATCGACTACGGGCCGCCAGTCGTCAAGAAGCAGCGGTGGCGTGCGGTGCGTCGCTCCCGTGTAGGTAAGACTGCTACTTTTTTTTTTTTTTTTTTTTTTTTTTCTCTCTCTCAAATATATCTGAGCCGTTGGGAGGTACGCGTGAGTATATAGTCTACCTCCACCTACAATGCTTAATGCAGTTATAAACCCATGGAACTACCTACCCGCCGAAGCCGTAAATGTCAAAACACTGTTGAATTTTAAGATCTAGCGTGAAAAAAATCATCAAAATAAATGGGGGGACCTTTGAAAGGCCGCCGGCTTCTAACAAGAAGCGGCTTCCTGTCTTCGTCGAGGCCACTAGTGTTAGTGAATCATAAGAACATAAGAACAAGGTAACTGCAGAAGGCATATTGGCCCATACGAGGCAGCTCCTATCTATAACCACCCAATCCCACTCATATACATGTCCAACCCGCGCTTGAAACAATCGAGGGACCCCATCTCCACCACGTTACGCGGTAATTGGTTCCACAAATCAACAACCCTGTTACCGAACCAGTATTTACCCAAGTCTTTCCTAAATCTAAACTTATCCAATTTATACCCATTGTTTCGTGTTCTGTCTTGTGTTGATACTTTTTAGTTAGTTAGTTTAGTTCATTTATTATGCACCCCATACCCATCTTGTGGGTGGTAGTGGAAAGGGCATGTAATGGCTGTTATCCCCTTTATGTCCATTCATCCACTTGTAAATCCTCTATCATGTCACCCCTAACTCTTCGCCTTTCCAGTGAATGCAACTTAAGCTTTGTTAATCTTTCTTCATATGAAAGATTTCTAATTTGGGGAATTAACTTAGTCATCCTACGCTGGACACGTTCAAGTGAATTTATATCCATTCTATAATACGGCGACCAAAACTGAACTGCATAATCGACAAAATGGGACCTAACCAGAGCAAGATATAACTGAAGAACAACACCAGGTGTCTTGTTACTAACGCTTCGATTAATAAATCCCAGTGTCCTATTTGCCTTATTACGAACATTCAGGCATTGATCATTTTGTTTTAAATTCTTACTAATCATATCTCCCAGATCCCTTTCGCAATCCGACTTCGCAATCTCAACACCATCAAGCTCGTATCTTGTAACTCTATCATCATTACCTAGCCTCAGAACTTTACATTTATCAGCATTAAACTGCAGACTCGGGTAAATTCAGGTAAAATATAAAAGTATATCTAACTCGTTTTCTTTGAAACGGTCTGAATAATTTGATTTCTGCAAATGAAATTTATCTGAGGGGTCACTGACATATTATTGGTCTCGACGAAAGAAAGGATTAGTAGAAATTCTAAGAGAATCAAATAGTTTCCGACTTTCATATTATTTCACCTGTCAGCTAATGATATTAGGTGAACATGCTTGTGCTTTAATTTTATTTAGTAGCCCCTCATATATAATATGGTATAGGCGGTTCCATGGGTTTATAACCCTGTGGGTGAAAATATAGCTTATGTTTTCAGTCCTACACTGCGGCTTGTTGGACTTGAAACCGTTGTTCCTTGTTTGTGTTCCATCTGACCTTTTGAAGTTGTTCTCTGGATCCATATCTTCGAAACTGTTCAATATTTGAATAGGCAGGCGATGAGTCACAATAACGTGGCTGAAGTATGTTGACCAGACCACACACTAGAAGTTGAAGGGACGAAGAGTTTCGGTCCGTCCTGGACCATTCTCAAGTCGATTCAAGTCGATATTTTAATAGTTTCGGTGAGATCCATCCTGGCATGCCTAGTTTGCAGTGTTGTTAGCCCTGTGACCCTCAACCGTTCATGGTATGAAACTAGACCTCATTCTGCAATTATTTTTGTCGCCTGGTGTTCAATTTTCTCCATGAAAGGTTGGGCGCGGGGTGGGTTCTCTGTCGGCCTCCAAGTGGGTTCTCTGTCGGGCTCCAAGTGGGTTCTCTGTCGCGCCCCAAGTGGGTTCTCTGTCGGGCCCCAAGTGGGTTCTCTGTCGGGCCCCAAGTGGGTTCTCTGTCGGGCCCCAAGTGGGTTCTCTGTCGGGCCCCAAGTGGGTTCTCTGTCGGGCCCCAAGTGGGTTCTCTGTCGGGCCCCAAGTGGGTTCTCTGTCGGGCCCCAAGTGGGTTCTCTGTCGGGGCTCCGGGGTGGGTTGTCGGTCGGGGCTCCGGGGTGGGTTGTCGGTCGGGGCTCCGGGGTGGGTTGTCGGTCGGGGCTCCGGGGTGGGTTGTCGGTCGGGGCTCCGGGGTGGGTTGTCGGTCGGGGCTCCGGGGTGGGTTGTCGGTCGGGGCTCCGGGGTGGGTTGTCGGTCGGGGCTCCGGGGTGGGTTGTCGGTCGGGGCTCCGGGGTGGGTTGTCGGTCGGGGCTCCGGGGTGGGTTGTCGGTCGGGGCTCCGGGGTGGGTTGTCGGTCGGGGCTCCGGGGTGGGTTGTCGGTCGGGGCTCCGGGGTGGGTTGTCGGTCGGGGCTCCGGGGTGGGTTGTCGGTCGGGGCTCCGGGGTGGGTTGTCGGTCGGGGCTCCGGGGTGGGTTGTCGGTCGGGGCTCCGGGGTGGGTTGTCGGTCGGGGCTCCGGGGTGGGTTGTCGGTCGGGGCTCCGGGGTGGGTTGTCGGTCGGGGCTCCGGGGTGGGTTGTCGGTCGGGGCTCCGGGGTGGGTTGTCGGTCGGGGCTCCGGCCAGGCTATAGGTACTCAACTGGCGGGCTCTGGGTGGGTGTCTGTCCGGCTTCGGGTGGGTTCTTGTTAGGGCTTGGGGGGTGTGGGTTCTTGGTAGGGTTTGGGGGGGGGTGTGGGTACTTGGTAGGGCTTGGGGGGGGGGTGTGGGTACTTGGTAGGGCTTGGGGGGGGGGTTCTTGGTAGGGCTTGGGGGGGGGTTCTTGGTAGGACTTGGGGGGGGGGTGTGGGTTCTTGGTAGGACTTGGGGGGGTGTGGGTTCTTGGTAGGGCTTGGGGGGGGTGGGTTTTTGGTAGGGCATGGGGGGGTGTGGGTTCTTGGTAGGGCTTGGGGGGGTGTGGGTTCTTGGTAGGGCTTGGGGGGGGGGGGGTGTGGGTTCTTGGTAGGGCTTGGGGGGGTGTGGGTATTTGGTAGGGCTTGGGGGGGTCTGGGTACTTGGTAGGGCTTGGGGGGGTGTGGGTTCTTGGTAGGGCTTGGGGGGGTGTGGGTTCTTGGTAGGGCTTGGGGGGGTGTGGGTATTTGGTAGGGCTTGGGGGGGTCTGGGTACTTGGTAGGGCTTGGGGGGGGTGTGGGTTCTTGGTAGGGCTTGGGGGGGTGTGGGTACTTGGTAGGGCTTGGGGGGGTGTGGGTACTTGGTAGGGCTTGGGGGGGTGTGGGTTCTTCGTAGGACTTGGGGGGGGGGGGTTCTTGGTAGGACTTGGGGGGGTGTGGGTTCTTGGTAGGGCTTGGGGGGGTGTGGGTTCTTGGTAGGGCTTGGGGGGTGTGGGTTCTTGGTAGGGCTTGGGGGGGTGTGGGTTCTTGGTAGGGCTTGGGGGTGTCTGGGTACTTGGTAGGGCTTGGGGGGTGTGGGTTCTTGGTAGGGATTGGGGGGGTGTGGGTTCTTGGTAGGGCTCGGGGGGGTGTGGGTTCTTGGTAGGGCTCGGGGGGGTGTGGGTTCTTGGTAGGGCTCGGGGGGGTGTGGGTTCTTGGTAGGGCTCGGGGTGGTGTGGGTTCTTGGTAGGGCTCGGGGGGGGGTGTGGGTTCTTGGTAGGGCTCGGGGGGGGGGGTGTGGGTTCTTGGTAGGGCTCGGGGAGGTGTGGGTTCTTGGTAGGGCTCGGGGGGGGGGGGGTTCTTGGTAGGGCTCGGGGGGGGGGTTGGGTTCTCTGTAGGGCTCGGGGTGGGTTCTTGGTAGGGCTCGGGGTGGGTTCTCGGTAGGGCTCGGGGCGGGCTCCAGGTACTCAACTGACGGGTTCCAGTTCACTCAACTGGCGGGCTCCGGTTCACTCAACTGGCGGGCTCCGGTTTATTAAACTGGCGGGCTCCGGGTGTTTGACTGGTCGGGCTCCGGGTGGGTGACTGTTCGGGCTCCAGGTGGGTGTCTGTCCGGCTTCGGGTGGGTTCTCGGTAGGGCTTGGGGGTGGGTTCTCGGTAGGGCTTGGGGTGGGTTCTCGGTTGGGCTTGGGGGTGGGTTCTCGGTAGGGCTTGGGGTGGGTTCTCGGTAGGGCTTGGGGGTGGGTTCTCGGTAGGGCTTGGGGCTGAGTTCTCGGTAGGGCTTGGGGCTGGGTTCTCGGTAGGGCTTGGGGCTGGGTTCTCGGTAGGGCTTGGGGCTGGGTTCTCGGTAGGGCTTGGGGGGTGGGTTCTCGGTAGGGCTTGGGGGGTGGGTTCTCGGTAGGGCTTGGGGGGTGGGTTCTCGGTAGGGCTTGGGGGGTGGGTTCTCGGTAGGGCTCGGGGTGGGCTCTTTCGGGATCGGGATAGGCTCTCGGGCTTGGGGAACCTCTGTAGGGCTCGGGGTAGGTTCTTGGTCGGGCTCAGGGTGAGTTCTCGGGGCGGGCTCGGGGCGGGCTCCAGGTACTCAACTGACGGGTTCCAGTTCACTCAACTGGCGGGCTCCGGTTCACTCAACTGGCGGGCTCCGGTTTACTAAACTGGCGGGCTCCGGGTGTTTGACTGGTCGGGCTCCGGGTGGGTGACTGTTCGGGCTCCAGGTGGGTGTCTGTCCAGCTTCGTGTGGGTTCTTGGTAGGGCTTGGGGTGGGTTCTTGGTAGGTATTGGGGCTGGGTTCTCGGTAGGGCTTTGGGCTGGGTTCTCGGTAGGGCTTGGGGGGTGGGTTCTCGGTAGGGTTTGGGGGGGGGGGGTTCTTGGTAGGGTTTGGGGGGGTGGGTTCTCGGTAGGGCTTGGGGGGTGGGTTCTCGTTAGGGCTTGGGGGAGTGGGTTCTCGGTAGGGCTTGGGGGGGTGGGTTCTCGATAGGGCTTGGGGGGGGTTCTCGGTAGGGCTTGGGGGGGGTGGGGGTTCTCGGTAGGGCTTGGGGGGGGGGTTCTCGGTAGGGCTTGGGGGGTGGGTTCTCGGTAGGGCTTGGGGGGGGGTGGATTCTCGGTAGGGCTTGGGGGGGGGGTTCTCGGTAGGGCTTGGGAGGTTGGTTCTCGGTAGGGGTCAGGGTGGGCTCTTTCGGGATCGGGTTAGGCTCACGGGCTTGGGGAACCTCTGTAGGGCTCGGGGTAGGTTCTTGGTCGGGCTCAGGGTGGGTTCTCGGTAGGGCTCGGGGCGGGCTCCAGGTACTCAACTGACGGGTTACAGTTCACTCAACTGGCGGGCTCCGGTTCACTCAACTGGCGGGCTCCGGTTTACTAAACTGGCGGGCTCCGGGTGTTTGACTGGTCGGGCTCCGGGTGGGTGACTGTTCGGGCTCCAGGTGGGTGTCTGTCCAGCTTCGGGTGGGTTCTTGGTAGGGCTTGGGGTGGGTTCTTGGTAGGTATTAGGGCTGGGTTCTTGGTAGGGCTTGGGGGTGGGTTTTGGTAGGGCTTGGGGGGTGGGTTCTCGGTAGGGCTTGGGGGGGTGGGTTCTCGGTAGGGCTTGGGAGGTTGGTTCTCGGTAGGGGTCGGGGTGGGCTCTTTCGGGATCGGGTTAGGCTCTCGGGCTTGGGGAACCTCTGTAGGGCTCGGGGTAGGTTCTTGGTCGGGCTCAGGGTGGGTTCTCGGTAGGGCTCGGGGCGGGCTCCAGGTACTCAACTGACGGGTTCCAGTTCACTCAACTGGCGGGCTCCGGTTCACTCAACTGGCGGGCTCCGGTTTACTAAACTGGCGGGCTCCGGGTGTTTGACTGGTCGGGCTCCGGGTGGGTGACTGTTCGGGCTCCAGGTGGGTGTCTGTCCAGCTTCGGGTGGGTTCTTGGTAGGGCTTGGGGTGGGTTCTTGGTAGGTATTAGGGCTGGGTTCTCGGTAGGGCTTGGGGGGTGGGTTCTCGGTAGGGCTTGGGGGTGGGTTCTCGGTAGGGCTTGGGGGGGTGGGTTCTCGGTAAGGCTTGGGGGGGGTGGGTTCTCGGTAGGGCTTGGGGGGGTGGGTTCTCGGTAGGGCTTAGGGGGGTGGGTTCTCGGTAGGGGTCGGGGTGGGCTCTTTCGGGATCGGGTTAGGCTCTCGGGCTTGGGGAACCTCTGTAGGGCTCGGGGTAGGTTCTTGGTCGGGCTCAGGGTGGGTTCTCAGTAGGGCTCGGGGCGGGCTCCAGGTACTCAACTGACGGGTTCCAGTTCACTCAACTGGCGGGCTCCGGTTCACTCAACTGGCGGGCTCCGGTTTACTAAACTGGCGGGCTCCGGGTGTTTGACTGGTCGGGCTCCGGGTGGGTGACTGTTCGGGCTCCAGGTGGGTGTCTGTCCAGCTTCGGGTGGGTTCTTGGTAGGGCTTGGGGTGGGTTCTTGGTAGGTATTAGGGCTGGGTTCTTGGTAGGGCTTGGGGGTGGGTTTTGGTAGGGCTTGGGGGTGGGTTTTGGTAGGGCTTGGGGGGTGGGTTCTCGGTAGGGCTTGGGGGGTGGGTTCTCGGTAGGGCTTGGGGGGTGGGTTCTCAGTAGGGCTCGGGGTGGGCTCTTTCGGGATCAGGATAGGCTCTCGGGCTTGGGGAACCCCTGTAGGGCTCGGGGTAGGTTCTTGGTCGGGCTCAGGGTGGGTTCTCGGTAGGGCTCGGGGCGGGCTCCAGGTACTCAACTGACGGGTTCCAGTTCACTCAACTGGCGGGCTCC
Organism: Procambarus clarkii; assembly: GCF_040958095.1. Lineage (NCBI taxonomy): Eukaryota > Metazoa > Arthropoda > Malacostraca > Decapoda > Cambaridae > Procambarus > Procambarus clarkii. The sequence goes on along the minus strand of NC_091227.1, from coordinate 17,456,735 downwards.
GGTTCACTCAACTGGCGGGCTCCGGTTTACTAAACTGGCGGGCTCCGGGTGTTTGACTGGTCGGGCTCCGGGTGGGTGACTGTTCGGGCTCCAGGTGGGTGTCTGTCCAGCTTCGGGTGGGTTCTTGGTAGGGCTTGGGGTGGGTTCTTGGTAGGTATTAGGGCTGGGTTCTTGGTAGGGCTTGGGGGGTGGGTTCTCGGTAGGGCTTGGGGGTGGGTTCTCGGTAGGGCTTGGGGGGTGGGTTGTCGGTAGGGCTTGGGGGGGTGGGTTCTCGGTAGGGCTTGGGGGGGGGTTCTCGGTAGGGCTTGGGGGGTGGGTTGTCGGTAGGGCTTGGGGGTGGGTTCTCGGTAGGGCTTGGGGGGTGGGTTGTCGGTAGGGCTTGGGGGGGTGGGTTCTCGGTAGGGCTTGGGGGGGGGGGGGTTCTCGGTAGGGCTTGGGAGGTTGGTTCTCGGTAGGGGTCGGGGTGGGCTCTTTCGGGATCGGGTTAGGCTCTCGGGCTTGGGGAACCTCTGTAGGGCTCGGGGTAGGTTCTTGGTCGGGCTCAGGGTGGGTTCTCGGTAGGGCTCGGGGCGGGCTCCAGGTACTCAACTGACGGGTTCCAGTTCACTCAACTGGCGGGCTCCGGTTCACTCAACTGGCGGGCTCCGGTTTACTAAACTGGCGGGCTCCGGGTGTTTGACTGGTCGGGCTCCGGGTGGGTGACTGTTCGGGCTCCAGGTGGGTGTCTGTCCAGCTTCGGGTGGGTTCTTGGTAGGGCTTGGGGTGGGTTCTTGGTAGGTATTAGGGCTGGGTTCTTGGTAGGGCTTGGGGGTGGGTTTTGGTAGGGCTTGGGGTGGGTTTGGTAGGGCTTGGGGTGGGTTCTCGGTAGGGCTTGGGGGGTGGGTTCTCGGTAGGGCTTGGGGGGTGGGTTCTCAGTAGGGCTCGGGGTGGGCTCTTTCGGGATCAGGATAGGCTCTCGGGCTTGGGGAACCTCTGTAGGGCTCGGGTAGGTTCTTGGTCGGGCTCAGGGTGGGTTCTCGGTAGGGCTCGGGGCGGGCTCCAGGTACTCAACTGACGGGTTCCAGTTCACTCAACTGGCGGGCTCCGGTTCACTCAACTGGCGGGCTCCGGTTTACTAAACTGGCGGGCTCCGGGTGTTTGACTGGTCGGGCTCCGGGTGGGTGACTGTTCGGGCTCCAGGTGGGTGTCTGTCCAGCTTCGGGTGGGTTCTTGGTAGGGCTTGGGGTGGGTTCTTGGTAGGTATTAGGGCTGGGTTCTTGGTAGGGCTTTGGGGCTGGGTTCTCGGTAGGGCTTGGGGGTGGGTTCTCGGTAGGGCTTGAGGGGTGGGTTCTCGGTAGGGCTTGGGGGGTGGGTTCTCGGTAGGGCTTGGGGGTGGGTTCTCGGTAGGGCTTGGGGGGTGGGTTCTCGGTAGGGCTTGGGGGGTGGGTTCTCGGTAGGGCTTGGGGGGTGGGTTCTCGGTAGGGCTTGGGGGGTGGGTTCTCGGTAGGGCTTGGGGGGGTGGGTTCTCGGTAGGGCTTGGGAGGGTGGGTTCTCGGTAGGGCTTGGGGGGTGGGTTCTCAGGTAGGGCTTGGGGGGTGGGTTCTCGGTAGGGCTTGGGGGGTGGGTTCTCGGTAGGGCTTGGGGGGTGGGTTCTCGGTAGGGCTTGGGGGGTGGGTTCTCGGTAGGGCTCGGGGTGGGCTCTTTCGGGATCGGGATAGGCTCTCGGGCTTAGGGAACCTCTGTAGGGCTCGGGGTAGGTTCTTGGTCGGGCTCAGGGTGGGTTCTCGGTAGGGCTCGGGGCGGGCTCCAGGTACTCAACTGACTGGGTTCCAGTTCACTCAACTGGCGGGCTCCGGTTCACTCAACTGGCGGGCTCCGGTTTACTAAACTGGCGGGCTCCGGGTGTTTGACTGGTCGGGCTCCGGGTGGGTGACTGTTCGGGCTCCAGATGGGTGTCTGTCCGGCTTCGGGTGGGTTCTTGGTAGGGCTTTGGGCTGGGTTCTTGATAGGGCTTGGGGGTGGGTTCTTGGTAGGGCTTGGGGGTGTGTTCTTGGTAGGGCTTGGGGGTGGGTTCTTGGTAGGGTTTGGGGTTGGCTCCCGGTCAGGCTCGGGGTGGGCTCTTTCGGGATCGGGATAGGCTCTCGGGCTTGGGGTACCTCTGTAGGGCTCGGGGTAGGTTCTTGGTCGGGCTCAGGGTGGGTACTCTATAGAGCTCGGGGTGGGTTATGGGTAGGGCTCGGGGCGGGTTCTCTGTAGGGATCGGGATGGGTTCTCGGTAGGGCTCGGGGCGGGCTCCAGGTACTCAACTGACGGGTTCCAGTTCACTCAACTGGCGGGCTCCGGTTCACTCAACTGGCGGGCTCCGGTTTACTAAACTGGCGGGCTCCGGGTGTTTGACTGGTCGGGCTCCGGGTGGGTGACTGTTCGGGCTCCAGGTGGGTGTCTGTCCGGCTTCGGGTGGGTTCTTGGTAGGGCTTGGGGTGGGTTCTTGGTAGGTATTGGGGCTGGGTTCTTGGTAGGGCTTGGGGGTGGGTTCTTGATAGGGCTTGGGGGTGGGTTCTTGGTAGGGCTTGGGGGTGGGTTCTTGGTAGTGCTTGGGGGTGGGTTCTTGGTAGGGTTTGGGGTTGGCTCCCGGTCAGGCTCGGGGTGGGCTCTTTCGGGATCGGGATAGGCTCTCGGGCTTGGGGAACCTTTGTAGGGCTCGGGGTAGGTTCTTGGTCGGGCTCGGGGTGGGTTCTCTGTAGGGATCGGGATGGGTTCTCGGTAGGGCTCGGGGCGGGCTCCAGGTACTCAACTGACGGGTTCCAGTTCACTCAACTGGCGGGCTCCGGTTCACTCAACTGGCAGGCTCCAGTTTACTAAACTGGCAGGCTCTGGGTGTTTGACTGTTCGGGCTCCAGGTGAGTGTCTGTCCGGCTTCGGGTGGGTTCTTGGTAGGGCATAGGGTTGGCTGCCCAGACAAGTACAAGGGGAATGTTGTCTACGCTTATGTCGACCGTGCTCTAAGCCACAGCTCAGGATGGAAACAAGTAGATGAAGAACTCTGTAGGGTAAGGCAGGTCCTAGTCAACAACGGCTTCTCCAATGGTTTCGTTGAAGACATCATAAAAAGGAAGGTGAAACACCATGCAACCTCTGAAGAGTCAACTAACACAACACCTGCAGGCGATGAGTCACAATAACGTGGCTGAAGTATGTTGACCAGACCACACACTAGAAATTGAAGGGACGACGACGTTTCGGTCCGTCCTGGACCATTCTCAAGTCGATTGTCGATTGACAATCGACTTGAGAATGGTCCAGGACGGACCGAAACGTCGAATTGTCCCTTCAATTTCTAGTGTGTGGTCTGGTCAACACAACACCTGTACCCCCTATTAGACTATTTTACAGGAACTTCTTTTCCACAGCTCATAAAACGGAGGAAAGGGTCCTGAAAGATATTGTTAATAGGAACGTTATCCCTACAGACAAAAATCAGAAGATACAATTGACAATTTACTATAAAACCAAAACAACAGCCAACCTACTCATGAAAAACTCTCCTGACACAAAGCAGAACGCCTTAAAGGAGACTAACGTCGTCTATACCTTCGAATGCCCACTTGGGGACTGTAAGCCTCAAAGAACTCAGTATATAGGCAAGACAACAACATCTCTTTCCAGGCGATTAACAATGCATAAGCAACAGGGCTCCATTAAGAAACATATCTCTTCCCACAACCAGGCCATCACCAGAGAAGTCTTAACAAACAACACAGAAATCGATAGATACAGCGATAGCAGGCAGCTTGACATCTGTGAGGCACTACACATCAAGAAGTCAACACCAGCAATCAACAGCCAATTGATGCACAACTATATTCTACCCACTTCAAGACTCCGTACCAATATAGAAGCATCAAGAGGAAGTATGGGTCAATAGGCCCTTTGCAGTTACTCCCATTCTTCCCTCTCATTTATCCAATTTATACCCATTGTTCCGTGTTTTGCGTTGGTTAAAAGTTTGTTCACCTCTTCCAAAACTGTTGCAACACATCCTCACCCAAATGCGAGTATATAAGACAAGCTGTTTAATGTTAGCATAAGTAAAACTGTTTAGTGTTCTCAGGTTACAGTTGTGTGTGTATAAACTAAAGTCTCTGAAAATGTAACAAGTTATTACGAAACGCGTTCAAGCCTCGCGTCAGACTAGAAATAAAAATGAATTTTGGAGAATTGATTTTTCAATTACCATCCACAGTAAAAAAGAAACATAAGAAATATTGAGAAAATTCGTGGTAGAATTATTAATCTTACCTTTTCGGTCATATTTAACAATATATACATTATATATAATATATATATATATATTACTCTTATTACAAATTGGGTACTTACCGCAGTTTGGATCTGGCAACCGAGGTCCCCGTGGCCCGGAACCCTAGCCCTCCACCAGTACTGTTGTGGACCAGCAGACGACATACAGGAGCAGCTCGCCAGCAACATTCCCACTCAAAATGCAGACGTCAAACAACAGCTCTGACCCATGGAGAGTGGATAAGATTGTTAGGTAAGTGAATGTAGGGGGGATATTGTAGTGCAAGATGTTATTATTGTGTAATGATGAGGATCTGTGTGTGTGTGTGGGGAAGTTAGTAGGTCATCATATGGACAATTCGTTCTTATATAGGCATGGGTTTTCTTGTCTCTGTACAATGCTTTGGTGTGATGTTTAAAGAATTACTTGTCTGTACACCTATATGGGTGGGATTTAGGGTATTATAGTTCGGTATTTTATACAGCCATTCGAGCAGTCTCCGTGGTGTAGTGGTAAGACACTCGCCTGGCGTTCCGCGAGCGCTATGTCATGGGTTCGTATCCTGGCCGGGGAGGATTTACTGGGCGCAATTCCTTAACTGTAGCCTCTGTTTAACGCAACAGTAAAATGTGTACTTGGATGAAAAAACGATTCTTCGCGGCAGGGGATCGTATTCCAGGGACCATAGGATTAAGGACTTGCCCGAAACGCTACGCGTACTAGTGGCTGTACAAGAATGTAACAACTCTTGTATATATCTCCAAAAAAAAAAAAAAAAAAAAAAAAAAAACATAACCAAGTCTAACTTAGTAGTACATTTTTATCAGAAAACTAGCCTTGTTGAAATGATTTTTTACTCCCATTTTGTTTGGAGTTTGAAAAGAAATGGCGAGGGTTAAACAAAGCTCATTTATTTATTTATATACAAGAAGGTATATAAGATTTTTACTTAATTTTTAGTTTTGACAGATAAGACCATATTAAATCAGATACAAGTCATACCACATACACGATGACTCGCAAACAAATGTTAAAACCTATCTAACCTAGGGTTTCCGGGTTCGATCCCCGGTGAAGGCAGAGACAAATGGGCAAAATGTTTTTCATCCTGATGCCCCTGTTACCTAGCAGTAAATAGGTACCTGGGAGTTACAGTTGCTACGGGCTGCTTCCTGGTGGGGGTGTAACAAAAAAGGAGGCCTGATCGAGGACCGGGCTGCGGGGACGCTAAGCCCCGAAATCATCTCAAGATAACCTAGCTCAACCCAACCTAAACTAACCAAACCAAGAATCAACCTAACCCAAACCAATGGAGTCCAGTACAGCTTAACCTAAGCTAATACATCCTACCATAACAGTATAGTGTATATGGTTTTAACAAACGGGAAAACGAGCATCGTCGAATTATTTCATGTCCAAAAAGTACCATCCATAAAGTTTGATACGTTAGGATGTATTAGCCAAGATTAGGCTGTGTTAGGCTTGGTTGGTTTGAGTTAGCCTGGGTAAGGTTAGGTAAATTTTCCAATCCATTGGTGAACAGTCATGTGTACAGGGTGACACATTATTACAGACCGTTTTACTAGTGATAAAAAAGCAATGTAGGACTAACACAACTATTGGAAAACAACAGTTGTGTTATCAGTGTATAGTAGTAATTAATAATTTTGTACAAAGTTTGCATAAAAATGTTAGGTGTTTCAAGTAACTCACTAGGTTCTGGTAGACCTTTCATGACCCGTATAAAGGCCAGGCTGTGTGTGAAGAACTGTTAAAACCATCAACAGGTAATATACAGAAATGTTTATTGAACTAAATGCAGCTGGCCGAAGCAGCCATTGACATGAAACTGTTAGCGGCCAGTTTCATGTTAGTTACGTATTTATGGAAACTCTCCATCAGCGACCACATAACCAGATTTTAAAATGCACTATAATCTTAATTTAAATATATTTTGTTATTACAGTACTGTATCTGGTTTTCTTTACAAAGTACAGTATTTATATCATCCTACCCACAACAGTTGTTTAATTTCCGAGTACCTGTTTACTGCTAGGTAAACAGAAGAATTAGGTGAAAGGAAATGTGCCCAGCCATATCTGTCCTGACTGGGAATTGAACCCAGGATCCCCAATTGGGAGTCAAGGGGGAAGGCAACCGATTTTTACCTGACTTTACCTGAGGGCCACTAACGTATTAGTGGCCTCGACGAGAACAGAAAAGCTTGTCCAAAGTCCCCTCATTTGCCTTGATTATTTTTTTCCAGTTGGATTTTAAAATGTAAGAGTTTGGGCAATTATGTTTGGCAGGTAGGCAGTTCCATGAGTTTATAACCGTATGGGGGTAAAAGGCATCTCTTGTTTTCAGTCCTATGTTGTGGTTTGTTGAGCTTTTATAAGACATTATCTGGATCAACATCCTCCAAATTGTTCAGTATTTTGAAATTTCAATGAGGTCTGCTAAGTCATGTCTGGTTTGAAGTGTTAGTGCTGTGGCCCTCAACTGTTCCTGGTATGAGAGTTGATTACACTGTGATACCCTCAACTATTATAAATTCTGTTTTCAGACAACATACAGCCTCTTTGCTCAAACCCCTGGACATACTAAACATTTAATCCGTACTCTTCATTCTCTTCACATTATAAACACTTGCAAAGCTCTGTTCCTTAATACTAACTCAGATTTTAAACTTCCGAATTGTATGAAATAAGAATGTTTGTGATGTTCTGCATGAACATCACTGCTGAAATATCTCTAAGATTCTCTATGCAGGTCTCTATATAGAGAGACCATTTTCCTAACCCAATGTCTTCACTTTAGTATCCCACATTGTGCTAATTACTCATCTAGCGCTGTACTATCTACAAATGCACTCCATCAACATAATTTCTCATCACCCTTATTACTACCTTACCTCTCGCTTAACAATTAGCTTAGCTTAGATGTCACGCTATTGTGATTTCTGTGTATAATGAAGTAAGGGCGAAGAGGTAGAACGGCCTATTGACATAGCTCGAGTGCATGGGGGGAGTTGTGTAAAATCATGGTTTGTCTCTCGGAGAGGCTGCAGGATCCAAGTAAATTCAGAAGAATTTCTGGTTGCAATTCTTATACCATGTCGTAGCTCAGTCGATTAAGGCAGCGTCTGGGATGCTCTTGGACGCAAGTTCGAATCCTCGTCACGGCCCCTTGTAGATTTGTTCTCTTAAGATTAACTGTTTCCCTTGTACAATAATTTAAAATTCACTGCAAATTTTGCGTTAGCTTTAAGATTTGCCTAAAATGCTATGCATGTTAGTGGCTTTACAAGAATGTACAGATAATGGCGATTCATTTGTACAAATAACCCATTGTAGTGAATAATATTGTAGTCAGGGGGGGCCTAACGGCTGAGTGGACAGCGCTCCGGATTTGTATTCCTAAGGTTCCGGGTTTGATCCCCAGTGGAGGTGGAAACAAATGGGCAGAGTTTCTTTCACCCTGATGCCCCTGTTACCTAGCAGTAAATAAGTACCTGAGAGTTAGACAGCTGCTACTGGCTGCTTCCTGGGGGGTGTAACAAAAAGGAGGCCTGGTCGAGGATTGGGCCACGGGGACGCCAAGCCCCGAAATCGTCTCAAGATAACCTCAAAATACTGTAGTGTAGTGGTCAACACAGTCAGCTCGCAATTGAAACGTTCGGGATTGATTTCTGCCGCAGGACAGGGACGTTTGGCACGTTTGCTTTTGCCCGATGCCAGTGTTCACCTAGCTGTAAATAAGTACCTAGGAGTTGGGCAACTATTGTTGGTTGCATCTTGGGAAAGACTAGTAGTTGGCCTAGAGGGGACCTTGATAAACCTAACTGGCTTTGTCCCAATGGGAAATCATACTTAAGTACGATACAAGTAAAAAACTTTTCAAAATCTTTTCTGTGGAGAGCCTTGTAGGCTCCAGGGAGCCTCTGGGCTCACCCAGAAAATGGTGTTTCATTACATTCAGTGCTGTATTTTTTTTTTTTCAAATGTTACTTTTGTGAGGGTTTGTGTACAGTAATTATTGAACTTCATTGTTGTTTGTATTTGTAATATGTTCTCTCATCTTCCCTCCTGATTTTCCATAACTAATCACTTCTTGCAAAGAGAATTATAAAACCTGTGTTTATTGAATTCATTTTATTTGCCTTCTCACTCATGCTTTAATGTTACTTATTTGATCAATAACACCTTACTGATACAGTAATAATAATAATACATTAATATTACATTTTTATACATACCAACTGCAATATAATGTAATTTGACCATTGACAGGTACAAACCATCAGCACAAGGGACTCCAGGGGCCCCTGGTGAAGATCCAACTACTGACTACATGAATGTACTAGGCATGATCTTCAGCATGTGTGGTCTAATGATGAGAGTAAGTTTTGGGTTTCTGGCATTATAGGGTCTGTTCTGAAGCCCACGGTATCATCCCTATTGTCTACCACTATCATCCCTATTCATCCTGGCACTAGCTTGCTCAGTTTTTTTTGTTTTCGACTCATATTTTATGAACTACTGTATATTGTATGTAAGTGATGTTGGCATTCATGGGAACATTTTCTGTGGGAGCCATGCTTTTTGTATTTATATTCATGCTTCACTTGTCAGTTTAAGGCACCCATCTTGTGTGCCCTTAGCTGTTCATTCATTCTGATTTAGTTTCTCAACTCTCTGCCTTGTAGCTAGTTTGTATTACCCATTCCCACCAGTAATATTTTTCAAGATTCTGGGTGTTGTCCTAGTCAGGGCTTCTCCTTTTGAGTTGCCATTACATCAGTACTGCTTGGGACTCGGTCCACGTGGCCAGGCCTGTTGCTGGGTATTTTAGTGTGTGTTATGTCTGATTCTGACTCGTGTGCCATGTTGGTGCCTTGCATCATCTTCTGTGTACAGTTGGAGTCACACTAATAATACTTCAATACCTGTCACATAGGCCTGATCTTTCTAGTTTTTTAATTGATAGGAGGTTGGAGAACCGTCAACTCAACCCTTGTGACTAACATGGATGTCCATTATTCGGTAATTATTGTGCCGAAGATTGTAATTAAGTCAAAATACATTTTCACTTTACTGAAAAATTTATGGCATGAGCGTGAAGTGAGCCAAAAGTGTGACAAAGCAACAGCAGTCGGCTGAATGCTGGGCATGGGGGAAGAGGGAGGGAGGGAGGGTGTGAGACTATCCCTTCCTCATTTCCTCTCTCAAGCTTGGTGAAAAAGTTCTCTCCTTTTGAATGTTTGGTTTCAATAAAGTTGTGTGTGTGTACATCTATAATTTTAATACCAAATTATCCGTGATCAGTATCATATGCCATAATCAAGACGCATCATAAAAGAATTTTTTGCGAATAATTTATTAATAATAATAATTCATTGTGTTGGAGGACTGGCAGCCAGGTTATACATACAGTACATGTTAGGTTTGTATCCAGGTTCCCCCCCCCCTTTCCCCCCTATCCCTAGGGTCTAATTACTGACCCTCCCCAGTATGCAACCCCACAATAAGCTGACTGACTTTTGGGTACCTATTTCCTGCTAGGTGAACAGGTACATTAGGTGATAGGATACACACCCACCATTTCTATCTTGCCTGGGATTTGAACCCAGAATTCTAGATTGCGAGTCAAGAACGAACTCGACTATACTACCGGTACCCTCAATTTACTGGGATTTATGTCAAGAATGGTTGAGTTTGTGTAAATCCTGGTCATTATGTTATGTTGGGACCACCAATAATTGTCATATACTGTAATAATGATTTTTAAATGGAATTGTTTGCCAATGATTGCTCTATCATATGCCATTGTCAAAATGATAAGTACATACTGTAATAGATCATGTTGGACCACAAATTTTAGATCCATTTGGCATAGGGTCTCCATTTTTGTGCAACTCTGGAGCTCTTCTCAGTGTTACCTTGAGGTGCTTCCGGGGCTTAGCGTCCCCGCGGCCCGGTCGTCGACCAGGCCTCCTGGTTGCCGGACTGATCAACCAGGCTGTTGGATGCGGCTGCTCGCAGCCTGACGTATGAGTCACAGCCTGGTTGATCAGGTGTAATTATGTTTAGAGCAGGGTTCTTCCCAGCTGGTTTCACCATTTGTGTTGTCTTCAAAGATTGCCTTGATAGCATTACTCTAGTTGTTTGAGCTGCTGCTGTGGGATGTGGTTGCATATTTACACTATATGCGGCCTGTCGTGCTTTCCAGCGAGCAGTTCTAGATCAGGAATCTTCTTAGTTGTATTCCTTGTGGTTTGCCTCTCTTTTTACACCCTTTCTACTTTCTGGAGGGAAAGGGAAGGGAAGGGAATTATTAGGAGAAATCACTAAATCATTATAACTATATAGCATTTGGAAGGGATCAATATAAGGATTTTTGATGGGACATGGGGACGAAATTGTGCCCAACCACTTGGACAGTCGGGGATTGAAAACCGGCTTGCAAAAAAATGGGCCTTCGCTCTACTGTCTAGCCCAAGTGGTTGGGCGGGAAGGGAAGGTAGATCAATCTTTGATAGCTGGCAGTGCAGTATTTTAGCCTCAGTCTGCTTCAGTTGAGTTCTTCGGATCCAGCTTTGGGCCATGTGTAGATCCATATTTCCTGGTTCCTGGCTGGGGTAGGGGTTCTAGTGCATCGTTCGCTCTGGACAGTGCTCCTGTTCACCCTTCGTTTTTGAAGTGTTGACCTTTTAGGCAAGTTGATTGAAACCTCAGGTAACCTCAGGGCTGTCATCTGGTGGAAGATGGGTAAATCAAGGGCCTACCAGAAAAAGATGTTTAATTATACAGTATTAAATGCTTAATTTTCACATATATAGTACAGTACATGTTTTAAGTAAATAATATCAGACTTTATCTTGGATCATTTTCTTATTTAGGGTTTTAATCTTATAATACTTATATTGAGGAATGTGATTTCTACTCACTTTATGAATTTTAATCCTCCAAATACTGTATTATTAAAACTATGATTATAGAAATTTTAGACATTGTTGTTATAAATGATACTCTATAGTGAACTCATTATTTCTTACTTGCAGTTGAAGTGGTGTGCTTGGGTTGCGCTATACTGCTCCTGCATCAGCTTTGCCAACTCGAGAGTCAATGACGATACGAAACAAATGCTCAGCAGCTTCATGTAAGGTTTATCTTGTTTTCTTCTGAAATTTGTATATTACTAAACCCATAAAGGTACAACCTGTCCTCATAGCATGTCACATTTTAACATATACTTTACTTTACACAAGGCCAAAACCTGGTGTACTAAGGCAAATAAACATTGTGACGGGGTAAATACCCTAACTGTGCAACCTGTCCTCTTACAAATTACGTCTGAATTTGGTCGTTTGCCCATACTGTATGGCCGAAAATGGACGTAATTTAAAAATAAAAAAATTAAAATAAATTTTGGATTTTGTTTCAAAACAGTAAGTTAAGGGTCCTCTCGTAGGTTAGGAGGGCAGGAAATTGTCCAAGTTTCAAAAGCTATGAAAAACGTTAAATGAAAGTTTCCTCTCCTAACCTTTCCAAGTAAGCCAGAGGACTTAGAGAAAACGCGACAGTATGTCACTTTCGTGAGCCAATTTCATTTCAAATTACGTTCATTTTTGGATATAGCATGCATTCGAACGAAAAGCGACGTAATTTTCAAGAGGACAGGTTGAACCATGATGTGCCTGACCACCATCATATGGTGGGTCAGGTCACCTAAAGTCCCAGCTAGCCTGCCATCCCCGCTCGTTGAGCCAAATGGAACCCCCAAATATTCTATAAGGAAGAGAACAGGACTGGGAGGTGAGCGATTGACTACATGCCTGAAAAGGGCATTTCATTACCTGGATCTGGATTTGTACCTGGATAAGGGGGTTCTGGGATTTCTTTTCTCCAAGCCTGGCCTGGGCCAGGCATGACGTGCAAGATCTTGGTCCAGTAGACTGTTGCTTGGAGTGGCCTGCAGGGCCATATTCCCACTTACAATCTAGTTAGTCCAGCACTTCTTGCAGGAAACTCTAATTTTTTCTTGAAGAAATACTTTTGTTCCAGCCATACTTATTTTATTTGCTGTGAGGATATTAAGGAGCCGTGGTCCTTTGATATTCATACAGTGTTCTATGATTGTTCCTGTGGCACCTTTATTCTTCACTTGCGCTATTCTGCATTTCCTACCATATTGTTCGCTCCACTACCTTACCTTACCTTGAGGTTACCTTGAGGTGCTTCCGGGGCTTAGCGTCCCCGCGGCCCGGTCGTCGACCAGGCTCTTGGTTGCTGAACTGATCAACCAGGCTGTTGGACGCGGCTGCTCGCAGCCTGACGTATGAGTCACAGCCTGGTTGATCAGGTATCCTTTGGAGGTGCTTATCCAGTTCTCTCTTGAACACTGTGAGGGGTCGGCCAGTTATGCCCCTTATGTGTAGCGGAAGCGTGTTGAACAGTCTCGGGCCTCTGATGTTGATAGTTCTCTCTCGGAGTATTTGTTGCACCTCCGCTTTTCAACGGGGGTATTCTGCACATCCTTCCATGTCTTCTGGTCTCATGTGATGTTATTTCTGTGTGCAGGTTTGGGACCAGCCCCTCTAATATTTTCCACGTGTAAATTATTATGTATCTCTCCCGCCTGCGCTCAAGGGAGTAGAGATTTGGGCTCTTTAGTCGGTCCTAATAGTTTAGATGTTTTACTGAGTGGATTCTAGCAGTAAAGGATCTCTGCACACTCTCCAGGTCAGCAATTTCTCCAGCTTTGAAAGGGGCTGTCATTGTGCAGCAGTACTCCACTCTAGAGAGCACAAGCGTTTTGAAAAGTATCATCATCGGTATAGCATCTGTTATAATATTGTGCAAATTTTGGACCTGGATATTCATACAGTGTTCTATGACTGTTTCTGTGGCACATTTTTTCTTCACTTGCGCTATTCTGCATTTCCTACCATATTGTTCGCTCCACTGTTATAATACTGTGCAAATTTTGGACCTGGAGTTCAGTCCATGTATACAGTACATGATACCTCTCTTGTCTCCTTTCCAGAGTACATTTTGGGAGCTTCAAATGGTCCCAATAATTTATGTACTTTATTGTGTTTGTGTGCTGAGTATGTCCTCTGTATTCCCTGTGTTTCAACAATCTCTCTTGCTCTGATTTGTTATTTTTAGGAGAGCCCTGTCAGTAGTTTTCTGAACTTACTTGTGAGTCACTATAGCATTGACTTCATGATTTTCCTAAGGGTGACAACACTTGCATAATTGTCTTTTGTTATTGAATGTAATTTAAATTACATTAATCCAACCCATTGTTACTGGCTAATAGTTATAATTTTCAAAGTAAATTATCATAATTAAACAAATATACTTTTATTTGCTTGTCACAAATAATTTACTAATTATATTAACATTTCAGGTTGTCCATTTCTGCAGTTGTGATGTCCTACCTTCAAAACCCACAGCCAATGACACCTCCATGGTCCAATATATAAACAGTTCTATATTATCGATTGTTTTTGGTTGAATGGAAATGTATAATTGCCTCACCATACTTGTATTAAAATTGTACTGCTGAATGACAGTGACAATTTTAGTTTTAATAAACTAGCTAATGGTGCCAGGTTTGTATTATGATGTGCAATATGGAACAGTGCCAACATTTGATGATGTGCATGAGTTACAAAATGGCTTGGTTTGTTAATCTTTTAATTTGTGTAGCCTGCACTATATAATTCTTGTTATACTTCCCATCCAAAAGTTTCTTGTAAGCAGCTTGTCCTTTTTTTTCTTTAACAAATGGACAAATTTGTATTGTCCCATAACATTATCATGTCATTCATGCCAGTGTAAAAGGCAATAGCATGAAGGTCAAAGCTTGAAATATCCTGGAATATGAAGTACCATACGAGTTGATCCTCGAGTGACAACCACATTAGTACAGTAGATAGCCTCCATATTAGACATAAAAGGAAGACTTGATCACCACGTTAGAAATAGAAGAGTGAAAGGGAATTGGGAGTGGAATGGTAGGCAGTCAGTATGGGGGAAGGGAGACTTTTGGAGTACAGTACAGTACTGTCCATTCAGTAGAGCCAGGCTGTCACCTGATCGGATGACAGGCAAAGTTATCAGTCACTAGCACTGATTTTATAGTTTTCTTAGAGGTGACATCAACTGCATAATATCTTTTTGATCATGAAATTACATTAACTCCAACCAGTTACTGCTGGCTAATAATTCTTAGACATAAAGGAAAGAGGACAAATCAGAAGAGCATGTTAAGATAGGGCTACCTGAATAGGTTTCAGTTGTGGTTACTCCATCAGAGGGGCGTTCATGGGGATAAAGACAGATTCTACAGTAAATTGTTAATTCCTCTTTTAGGACTGCCTCCTCTTCCATTTTGCTTAGTTATGCAAAGTTGTTGTTTTATGGTTACAAAGGAAACATATCATTCCTTAATTTCTTATTTTGACTGTATCAAAATTTAGAATTTCTAAAATATAGTTACAGGTTGTAAGTAGAGTATGTATAACAGTTTATACAGTACTATACTTAGTGTATAAAATATATATTAATGCAGGCCATATGTATTATTGTTAAATATGTACTTTTGTATTTCATAGTAAACCTTTTACCATAATATATAATTATCTTCTCCTTTCAATAGTGCATTTGTCATGTTGAATTATATGGTATATCAGGATTTTATCGGTACTACCTTGTTGACTGCGTGTTCCTCCCGTTACTATACTGTATACAGTATCTCTCCTTCCCATTACAGTATTACGCTGAGATGTATCAGTAAGGTGGTTGGGCTCACTGGCTCAAGCAAAGAATATTCACTATACAATACTATATTGAATATAAATTCAGTGGATTTTGTACTACATGGGAACCTGGTCCAAGATAGGGATTTTAATCTAGCCAGTGACCTGTACAATGAATTTGGCATCTAGATAATGCAGAATTCCTCCAAGACTGATAATTTTAAATTAATATTACTAAAAAATTCAAACAGTGCTTTTTCCATGGGATTTCTGCATCAAATTATGCACAAATGTATGTCCTATCATGTGCACAAATAAAGGGTGAATGCTGTGGATCTTGTTGTCCATTAAAATCTGTACAATAAAGCTTTCAGTCACATGCCATCCCTAAGGTGGCGCGTTGTTTACAATTTCCCATTTAGAATCCTTTCATTAGAAAGTATTTACACCACAGTATTGTATGTCGAACATAAAAAATATTAAATGTATAAAGATATTGTACACAATGTGATAAATCAATGATATAATCTTTAGAGCAGGACAGCACGATCGAACCAATGTTATGGATAACCACAGATGTGCACCTTAACCCATGGACTAGGATGTGCAAAAAGTTACACGACCTGGGGCCGGATTCAGGAAGGTACTTACGAAGGTTTTTTCTCTTAGCTAAGAGCGTTTTCCGTCTTAGCGCCTTCGTGGCGGCTACGTCCGTATTCAATTAACTACCCTAAGTGGAAAAACCTTCGTAAGTTCATTCCTGGATTTAAGTGTGGTTTCGACCACTCGTAGCTTTACGTAAACTGGATATAAGTAATTTTTTCTCTACTACATAACACTGGGATCGATTTATGATATTGGAACATGACCAAAATATTATAGCTGGTGAATCTAGTGAAGAGGAATCCTTCGTGTTAGTTATATATGCATTCTCTGCTTGAAACTTGAAGTAAATATGTGTTTGATGATAGTAGAATTAGTTTTATAATAGCAAGATATTATACCAGTAGTTATTAAGTAAATAAACACTGGTGAACATGAAATATGAGAGAAGGTGATAAGCCCTGCCTGATTGGATCATTTACTATCACCAAATGCGCCTGTTCACCTAGTAGTAAGGGTGTACCTTAGCTATACATACCCATTTCTAATTTATTTAGTTTGGTTTTATTTTGAAATTAAATCTGGGTGAGACATAAAATAAAAATATGCTGCACAAATGATGTTAGGTAAGGAAAAGGGTTAAAATGTCAAAAACTTTATTCATTGAATACTTAAAGCTATAATTATGACTATATAGATTATTAAAAGAGGGAAGTAGGGGTCCAAGACCTCTTCCTGTTATACAATTTGGGTGTGGAACAAGTAATTATCAAAAGAAGGCACCATGCCGGGAAGGCTATGTAGCAGTGAGGTGAGGCAGCTACTTATTTGAGAAATGATTATTTTATTTTCCTTATAAGCTGAGGCAACTTATTTTATTTGAGGAATACTCGGCTGATTCCTCTACATTTAGCATGGAACAAATTTGTGTCCAAGACCTCTTCCTGTTACTCAATTTGGCTGTGTGTAACCAAACTAGAAGTGCTCTACAAATCAAGGGACCCAGAATGTGGAATGACCTCCCGAATCATGTCAAAGACTGTACCTCTCTCAACCAGTTTAAGAGTTAAACCAAGTACTGCCAAATTAACTCCATGTAACCTAACATACCTCCTAAATGTCAACCCATGTCTTGCTATTTTTTAAACAACGCTGTTCACCAACATGTGCAATTGCTGATTTAAGCTATGTTAACCCCCTTCTTGTATTTTTTATTCCTTCTTTCAACACAATTTATACCTAATCCCGATTACTATTAAGTTTTAGTCTGTGTTTTTTTTTCCCCCACACCTTGCCCGAAATGCTATGAGTATTAGTGGCTTTAGGTATTGTATGTACTAGCTCTGCCTATAAATCCATCATTATGTTTGTAAATCAACTGTATGTACTTTTCCTGAATAAAATGTATTTATTATTTATTTTTTAATCAGTAAGTATTAAAAGAAGGCACCAAGCTGGGAAGGCTATGTAGCACCATTGTGTGTAACAATAAACCAAATTTTGTTTAACAAATAATGCACCTGTATGGGAAAACAAATCCTGTCAGCTGTAAAAATATTGATGCAGTTATTTAAATGAAAAATATAATGAAAGAAATATTACTGGTTTATTTTTATCCTATCTTTTTGTACTGTACAGTATATCCAAGGAAGTGAAAAATTGAGACATAATGCACAATTTAATGAATGATTAGCAGTTCAAAAGAAATATGACTTGTACATATCAACGTGAGATCTTAATGATCCATGGTCAACATGATTTAATAAGGATAATACAGTACTGTATTTGTAATACAAACTATAATTTAAAATCTTTATTACTGACTTTTTTTATTAAGAAGATTAGGTATACACAGCAATGTGCTGCTACCCTAGTCTATATGGAATATTAGAGTGTAGATAAAAAACTAGCTATAAATTTATCTAATACTCCCATCTCACAGGATGGTTAGACATACTGTACATGGAATCAATTTAGAAAATACCAGCCTCAATACAAAAAACAAATCAACTCTGACTAAACAACTCTAAGCAATTTTCACAAGAGGTAAGCACTGAATCATGGAAACATTATATTATAATTACTCTTACCAGTTTCTACAAAACTCCTCTCAAACAATGTATTTTTAAACATGTTTAGGTATACATAGCAATGTGCTGCTTCCCTATTCTGTATAAAGGACCACACAGTGTAGATCAAAAACCAGCTACAAGCTCACCCAACATCCTCACCTCACAGGATGGCCAGTCATACATGGAATTAGGAGAGAACAAAATACTTAATGCTGATCTATTAGCCTCTACTGGCAAAATCTGGGTGCAGCACAAGAATATCTTCCAATATTCCTGAGTGTATGAAGTAATTACAGAGCTCAAAATATCTCATACCATTTGGTATGAAGTCACTGATAACAGGACAATCACAGATATAGTGTTGGAGAGTATGTTCTCTCAAGTAGGACTGAAAACAGATGTTTTTTTTCCACCAAGAGGACTATAAACCCATGGAACCGCCTACCCGCTGAAGCCGTAAATGCCAAATTCCAGCTAAAAAAATATCATTAAGACAATTGGCGGGCCCTTTAACAAGCCGCCGGCTTTCTGTCCTCTTCGAGGTCACTAGATAGTTAGTGGCCCTTGGGTAAATTCAGTAAATATATACAATAATTGTCAGCGCATCTTCCGAGCAACAAGGACAGCTACACAGTATCTCTTAGAATTACGTAGGTAAACAACAAATGTAACATATTTGTTTACTACAATGTCGGTGCTGGCTGTAGAAGTTGAAAAAACATTGTTTTACTTCGAAATATACTAATTTTATAAGAAAATTCGACGTAAATAGGAGGCAGTAGAGCTCCGATAAGCCAGCGCTAAATCTTCAATATGAAGAATGTTGCTGCTCTCTGATTGGCCAAACGAAACACAGTAATGACCTCTATCGGCACGCAGGTGAACCAACAATTTTCTTCCTAAGTATACCTTATTGAATCGCACCTAAGCATCTTCTTAGGGCGCACTTAGGAACCTTCGTAGCAAACCCACTTACGAAGAAAGTACACAGAGCTTCCTGAATCTAGGTCCAGGTTCTTGAGCCTATTGGGCACTATAATATCTACATTTACAGTCTCCGTGGTGTAGTGGTAAGACACTCGCCTGGCGTTCCGCGAGCGCTATGTCATGGGTTCGTATCCTGGCCGGGGAGGATTTACTGGGCGCAATTCCTTAACTGTAGCCTCTGTTTAACGCAACAGTAAAATGTGTACTTGGATGAAAAATCGATTCTTCGCGGCAGGGGATCGTATTCCAGGGACCTGCCCGAAACGCTACGCGTACTAGTGGCTGTACATGAATGTAACAACTCTTGTATGAATGTAACAACATTTGGAACTGTATAGAATCTGCCACCACATCACTGTGTAATGCATTCTATTTATTATCTACCCTGACACAAAAAATCTTTCTAATGTCTCTGGCTCATTTGGGTACTCAGTTTTTACTTGTGCCCCTTGTTCGTGTTCCGCCCATGCTAAATAGTTTATCTTTGTCCACCTCTATTCCCCTGAGAATTTTGTAGGTGATGATCATGTCTCCCCTACCTCTTCTGTCTTCATGGATGTGAGGTTTAATTCCTGTAGCCTTTCCTCAAAACTCATGGCACTCAGCTCTGGGACTAATCTGGTGGCACACCTCTGAATCTTCTCTAGCTTTGTCTTTTATTTAACTAGGTATGGATTTCAGGCTGGAGCTGCATACTCCAGGAGTGTATGTGTGTCAGAAAATGTTTAATGCAATGCACTGAGAACTCTGTGGGAAACATACCATATTTCACATTTGACTCCAGGACAGTTGCATTGGGTGCTCCGTAAATGCTAATACTGTATTTCTTAAGTGTAGAGTATTTAACTAAGGCTGATCCTGACCAGCCCATGTCCGTCCAGTACCCCAGACTACTTTCCCTGCAAAGCTGGGTGAAGCTAGACCGATTTAAAGCCTGGCCCTTCAACCTTGGACAGACATTCTCTTATAATTACAATATAGATTATTCTAATTATATGCTGCGAACTCCTGTGATAACATACGCTCACATGAGGAAATAACATTAGAATACGCATGCATGGTTTCATTGATTACCTTTGTAAGGGAATCTTGTAAAATATTTAAAACACGATGACGGCATCAGTTAAAGGACACCCGGATGGAGCCCCTCTGATGACGAAACAATGACGTCACCAACTACGCGCCTGATTGGTGGTTCAATTCAAGGCTGCATGAACGGCTTCGTATTATTACTACGTTAAAATACCTATACAACTAAAAAATTAATCCATGTGTTTTATGTATATTTTCAGCCAGAGTTGCTTTACAATCAGCTTTGACCTACTGCTTATTAGTGACAAATAATGGATCACAAAGTAGCGTGAAAAGCTAAATGTTGGAACTATTTTTCTTAAGCGATGACGTCACGTGGCAAATGTTTATGTTCTGGTAGTGGTGGTGGAGGTGACCCCCCGAGCTCTTCTCTTCTCTCCCCGCCACAGTAAGGCTCCTTATCTCTCTTATCTCCCACCCACAGTGACGTGTTACTGATCACACCAGGCGCCGGAGATGTGACAGCAGCTGCCGGGAGGCTGAAGGTGGCTGGTGGCTGCCTCTGCCTCGCCCTCCTGGCCTGACCTCATTCATGGGTCACTTGGCAAGGATGGGTCCTCTGTCGTCCTCACCTCATTCATGGGTCCTCTGCCGTGGTGACCTCATTCATGGGTCCTCTGCCGTGGTGACCTCATTCATGGGTCCTCTACCATAGTGACCTCATTCGTGGGTCCTCTGCCGTGGTGACCTTATTCATGGGTCCTCTACCATGGTGACCTCATTCGTGAGTCCTCTGTCGTGGTGACCTCATTCATGAGGTACTTGGCAAGGATGAGTCCTCTGTCGTGGTGACCTCATTTATGGGTCACTTGGCAAGGATGGGTCTGCCACCTTGGTGACCTGATTTCATGGGTCACTTGGCATGGGTGGGCCCTCCAATACCTCAGTGACTTCATTCATTACTCACAGTGAATGAGGTCACTGTTAATCCATGTTTCTAACATGAATGAAATTTTGCCTGATAGAAAAATGAGGACAGTAATCAGATTTAATGTATCGGACTGGAGAAATGTCACAAGTGGAGTACCACAGGGTTCAGTTCTTGCACCAGTATTGTTCATTGTCTACATAAACAATCTACCAGATGTAAAACAGAATTATATAAATATGTTTGCTGATAAGATACTAGGGAAGATAAGAAACTTAGATGATTATCATGCTCTTGAAGAAGACCTGGACAAAATAAGTGTATGGAACACCACTTGGCAAATGGAATTTAATGTGAATACTGTAAATGTCATGTTATGGAATGTGGGATAGGAGAACTTTGTAATAAGAAAATTTTATAATTTCAGAATTGCTTTTAAATGCATGGAATGTAAAATAGTAAAGAAATTGTTCATGACTTTTGTTAGACCAAAGCTGGAATATTGAGCAATAGTATGGTGCCAATATCTTAAGAAGCACATCAACAAATTGGAAAAAGTGCAAAGACATGCAACTAAATGGCTCCCAAAACTTAAGGACAAGAGTTAGAGGCATTAAATATGCCAAAACTAGAAGAAAGAAGAAAGAGGTAATATGATCACTATGTACTAAAGAATAACGAGAATAGATAAAATTGATAGGGAAGAATTCCTGAGACCAGGAACGTCAAAAACAAAAGGTCACAGATTTAAAATACCGGTAACTAAACAAACCTGCCGAAGAAATATAAGAAATTTCACTTTCGCAAACAGAATGGTAGATGGTCGGAACAAGTTAGGTGAGAAGGTGGTGGAGTCAAACACTGTCAGTAGTTTCAAGGTGTTATACGACAAAAAGTACTGGGAAGACGGGACACCACGAGCGTAGCTCTCATCCTGTAACTACACTTAGGTAATTACACTGGTAATTACAATGTTCATATGGCTATTTGCAATTTTTAGAGTGAAGAGTTTTAAACAGTGACCCATATCTCCTTAATTACTGTTTTAATTAAAGGAATGATTAAAACATATAAGTAAAACATCCTGAAGAATCAGTTTAAGGTGCAGGAAAAGTCAATGGACCCATTTTGGGAGAAATTTTAAGGCTGTTTTTCCTTTTGGGAGTGGAGTTTCAAGTTTCATTCAGAGGAGGTACCAGAAATGTTATTTTGAAAATAGTATAGAAACCATCTCACCTTAATTACTTATTTGAATAAGTTCACAAGACATTTAATTAAAACTCTTGAGCTATAGAATGAATTTTGGGCAAGGAAAAGTCCTTGCCAGAAAAAGTCCTTGGCTTTAATCATTAATTAACATCCTCAATATCATGTATTTTCAGAAGTCATTATACATGTACATGTTCTCAATGTTAACATCACTGTGTTCATATCCTGAAAGTTACCAGCCCAAAGTTATGTTTCTTGATTGGCTACAATCAAAGCTTAGCTAGTTATTATTATACTCCTGTTAATTTACACACATTTTCCCTCAATTTAAATAATGAATCATCTTTTCCTTCTACTGTATTTCCAGATAGTGAAACCATGTCCAAAGCGAGTGCACCACCCTTCAGCGCGCCTCCTCCATATGCCCCACCCAGCTACTCTCAAGCGGTGGGAGGAGTGCCGCCACAGGCACCTTTCATCCCCTTCCATGGTAGGCTGTATGCTCCAGTACTCTACTCTTCTAAATTGAATGATCAGATAATATGATTTTCTCATGATAGATTCATGTTGTTTATCTTTGTTTCTTGCTTCTGGCAAGTTTCTGTTCAATATCTTGAAAATTTCTTATTGGAAAAAAAAAAGCGGTTGCTCTTGAAATTTAACAATGAAGTCTCATAGAAAATATTTTTTGCTTAATATTTGTTTTCTGAGCATGGCTTCTAGGTAGCTCCTCTGTGCTTCAGCTATGGACCTTTGTAGAACAGTTGTTTTGACAGATGCAAAGTATCCTTATCCTTGGAAGGATAAATACATTTTCGTATGGTGGTGTTCCTCTACCAAAGGTGGGCAGGGAGCTCAGTGGGTAGAATATAGTTGTGCATTAACAGTATAGTTACTGCACAACTATATTCTACCCATATCACGACCCCAAATCAACATAGAAGAAGCAAGAGGTGGTATGGACCAATAGGCCTTCTAGAGTTACTTTCATTCTTATGTTCTCATACCCAACTTATACCCATTGTTTTGTGTTCTGTCTTGTGTTTGGCACAAGTTTGTTCACCTCACCCAAAACTTTTGTACCATATTACCTCACCCAAAATGAGTATAAGTACGATGAATTTGTGTGTAAATTAAGTCTTTGAAAATGTAATAAGCCATTAGGAAATGCATTTAGGCATCAGACCATAAATAAAAATGAATTTTGGAGAATTGATATTTCCATTACCACCGACAGTGTATAAAAACACAAGAAATATTGAGAAAATTCGTGTTGGAATTATTAATCTTACTTTTTTGGTCATATTCAACAAGAACAACATTATAGGTTTAGCTCAAAAATTAAAATTAGCTCAAAACTCGGTGTTGAGTGCCACTGCCAGCAGGTAGGCTTTCACATGCTTTTCACATCTTCCTTACTTGGACGTTTGCTGATGTCCAGGCGGAAAATAGTGTTCCAGGTCTTGCAGACATGGCAAATCCTTCTGCTTCAAGCTAAGTGCCGGCCATCCTTGGACTTGTTCGTGCAGAGGCCATTTGCTTTGTAAACAGTTTTATATTTCAGTTTTTGCTTCACATTCATGTTTTCTATTTGGCTTGTTGTGTGGGCTTGGCTTTGTTGTGCTCTGGGCTGTATGCACTCTGGGTTCCTTCCCAATGCCCCTGCAGTGACAGAGATATCTTCTCTGGTATGTTCAGGAGTTTGCCTTGGAGAGGCCGGGCCACTTGGGTAGAGATTAGTACTTAGGGCTATTTGTACTGCCCATCCTCTTGAGCATTCACATCATTAAAATGAGGTGCTAAATTGCCTGAACCTAACCAAACCGAGGACCCACAAAATAAGAAACGGGACATCACATCAATTTTTCAAGTCACTGTGATTTTTAATACATCTTTGAATAGGGGATTTTTACTTCAAAATACGATGGGTTATGCAAAAGGACAGGTTGATTCACGAGTCTTTGACTTCTCTGTTTGGGCCTTAATGGCAGGGAATATTCTGTTGGCTGCGCTAGGGTGTGCTGGAACTTGCACGTTTGTTTATATGACACATTGTGGGGTCATATATTGGCATTAATTGTTTGGTCTGTTGAGCCCACAAAACTTGTCTTTCAGTTCTGGTTCTGGGTGTATTTGTGATCAATGCCGGATCACTGATATATCTTGTATGCCTTCAAATGCACCTTACCTGGATAGTCACGGTTAGCAAGAACTGCTACACTAACCCCGTAATTTCCCACGAGCAGATGTTTAGAGAGTTGGAGTTTTTTTTAGAAGATGATCATGAGCAAATCCACAAGGGCCGTGACGAGGATTTGAACCTGCGTCCGAGAGCATCCCAGATGCTGCCTTAATCGACTGAGCTACGACATGGTCAAAAGAAGTTGAAACCAAAGTTCTACTGAAATTACTGGATCCTGCAGCCTCTCCGAGGCACAAACCAGGGTTTTACACAACTCCCCCCATGCAATGTCAATAGGCCTTCGGTTTCAACTCCTTTACAGTCTGGGATGTTCTTGGACGCAGGCTCGAATCCTCGTCTTGGCCCTTGTGGATTTGTTCATTTGATGCATCACGCAATTGTGATTTCTGTGTGTAATGATCATGAACTTGATGCCACTGTTTTTGTGTGGTAGTGAAGAAGAAGCACATGTAATAGACAGGGTGAACAAGAACATCCTCTTTAAATTGAGAAAAAGCAGAACAAGGGGGACATAGGTGGCAGCTGGAAACAATAGAATTGAATAAATATAAGGGATTATTTGTGGAAGCGCCTTCATTCACAACTTAGTGCCAGATAAAATAAACCATTTAAACATCACAAAAGTTAAAATAAAACACTTGCTTATCCTCCTATTCCTATTTCCTTTTCATCTTCCCTTTTTTCTTTCCCTACTTTTATTTTCCATTTCCTCTTCTTTTACTTCCATCTCTTCCTCATCCTCCTTTCTCTCCTTCCTCTCTTTTTTGCCATCGCCCTCCTCTTCCACTTTTGCTGTTGCAAAAAGAGTTGGAGGATTACAGTGCCCTATGAATCATTGCACCCTCTGTATCATTGCACCCTCTGTATTTGTTGCATCACACTATTCTTATCTCGAGATATGCTGGTCTGGAAATACTATACAGTATTTTTTTTTATCCTAGTAAGATTTAGATTTAGTAAGTTTTTATAACAATTTGGCAGTGATATATTTTGAGTTTATTTCATATTTTTGTCTTATTTCAGATTTTTTGCCACTACTGTATATATTTTCTTCCATCTCTTCTCTTTTACATGTAACCAACTTACAGTATTTATATACGAATTGTCTTGTCTGTCATTTTGTTATTTTGCAAGAAATGTTTGTTTCCTTCTTATTATCTATTTCTGGCTAACCTTTGTTTCCTTCACTTATAATTTGTGTTACTTATTGAATACTGATGATAGTAGATGATGTGTCCCAGCCACAGGTGTGTGTAACACGCCTTGTCTCTACCACATGGACTCTCATATTTGACATTCATTACGTTAAGATTTATTTCTTATAAGATTATCTCCCCAAAACAGGTATGAAGCTGCATTTTTCCAGCTGTCATTACATATGGATACATTTTATGAAATGCTATTAACATTCAAATTGGCTAATTGTTTGTTCTTGTTAGATGTGTTTGTTAAGAAGTAAAAGAGGCATGTTACTGGCTAACTGCTGAGTGTTTTGAAGTAATTTTCAGAGGAAATAGCAGTGTTTGTATGAGTAATGGTAAATTGGCTATACAGGACAAGTCTATATCATGATATACTATTTTCTTTGTGTTGTCATGTATAATTCACAGGGGACCCACTCACTACTGTTGCCTCGTCTCCATGGCAACCTGCATAACAAATGCTCCCACTGGACCTTGCCATGTGAGCTTTTCATATTTTGATGGTCAGAGCTGGTAATGTTTCAGTGTTGTATATACTATATACAGTATATGTATATATATACAGTACTGTACTGTATTTATATTTATTCCAGATTGTTTCACTAAAGCTTATGAATGAATATTTTTGTATTTTGCTTTATTTACTTTGTTTTTTTGGGGTCCAAATTAGTCAATAAATTCTTTGTGGTAACCTTGCTAGTTTTGAATTTTAAATGTAAATATTTTTAAGTAGCAGTGTGTACTACTACTTTTATGTTGATCTTGTTTAGTTGATTGCTTGAAATGCATATTTTTTAGACAATGAGAAGATCAGGTAATTTAGTTATGTAATCTGTTGAGCTTGAGTCAAGTGTTGTGGGAGTGTGTCGCATCAATGCTCTTGACAGGAATGTTATGATTTGGTCAGAGGACTGCGAGGGGTTTCAATAATACTTATTAAATATCAAGTTATATTAAGGAGTAACATCATTATGACAAAAATTACTCTAAATGCCACAGTCCTTATTTAAAATAATGGAGATACTTTTAAGCCTTTTGTAAAATATATATTGTTGGTTGGCTATTTTTAGAAGTGCTTATGTTTTCCTGGAATTATTACTTAACATTAATCTGTGGTTAATATAGTTTTAAAGCCAAAATGTCTGTATTTTCTTTCAACAACTCGAATAAATATCTTTATTCTGTACTTCAATAGATGAATACACTTGTTCGCTTAAGAATGAGAGTGATGTTAAAAGGGTGGTAGGAGTGTGGCCATGTATTGATGGTCTCCAGGGAGGCAGACAGGTACACACAACAGTACAGTACAACAACACTGGTAGTGAAGGAGGGGGCACGGAACACACACCACTCTGGGACAATCTGGCCCCTAGTTGCCTTGTATTTATTGTATGATACTATTATAATTGATATTAAATGAACTTTGGCTTGCTCTTATGCTGGTAATGAAGAAAACTGTAAACTTGGGTCCCAGAAATGTTATGCCTGGTTTAAAAAAGCAACAGAGGTACCCTAATGAAGAGGACAAATGGCAGTATTTGTGCAATGAAAAAGTTTAATTTAATTTATTGCTTTTATATTAAATATATTTGGACATGAGCATTTATCATGCAATGCTTCCTCCTTTGAAACAATGGGTAAAGAGTGACTCAATATGTACATGAAAATGACTGACTGGTAAATATTGTGCACTATGAAGAAATTTGTGAAGTAACACTGTTAATGATTCAAAAATGCAGTGAAGTGATGGGGCTGCCCCAGGAGGGTAGGGATGACGAGGACAGCACTAGAACTAGAGTTTCTCAAAGTGGCGGCTCGCACAGAAACCTGATAGTTCCGAGGAGAGCGAGTGAATGCACGAGACATGAGGTCGAGGATCTTCCGTTATGGGCCTGGTATTCTCAGCCAGACATTGGTGGACCTAAAGGATCCCTCATTGCCCCACTTACTGCACCTAATACTCCTACATCCTTTCCACTTGACTCGTCATTTCACGAGGCAATACGACAGCGGCTTTTTAACAGTAGGTGATTTGTTTTCATCTTCAGTGGTTTTGTAAGGCATATGCTTACTTGCCTCTTTGTGCATTTGTGAAAAAGAATTTTATTCTGATGTAAATAATTTGTGAATGATTGTGATTTTTATTGCTGCTGAAAGTTGTTAAAAGCACTGGGGTAATTTCCACTATGCTTAGAATGAGCTACACAAAAATGCATCTTTAATTATAAGCAGTGTTATACTGTACTTTCACTTACAAAGCTAGACTGAAAATTAAAAGATACTTGAATCCAGGATCAAATTTATAATATTAGTTTGCATCTGTAATGTGAAAAAAGTTACTGCAATAGTATATTCTCTATCCCTGATGGAATGACGGGAGCAAAATGTTTATTTTATTACATTATTACCAATGTTTATCGGTAATTTAGTTCTGAAATAATCGTTTTTTGTCTGGTACTTCAATTCTTCATGTGTAATTTATTTGGTTTTTCTTTTTGTGCAGCAGTAAATGAGCAGTCACATATGAGTGTCATGGCTCGTAATAATAAAACACGCTCAGTGTTGTGGGTTGGCTGTGTGGTGGTAGTGGTGTTTGCTGTTGTGCTAAGATACACTTTGTGTCATATGAGTGACCTACACTAAGGTACTGTAACCTATCACTATAGAGGGCTCAAACCCTGCTCAAGCCTGTGAGAAATGGTGTTGTAGACATTTCTCTAGTTGTATTATCACTTGGATCCTGCATGGTGCACCAAGCTTTTACACACACCCAACGCACAAATCTGAAAATAAAGAATTGATGATATTTTGGTTTGTTCTGGACCATAATCAAGTCTAGGATGGACTGAAACATTGTCAATTCTTGATTTTTGGATTTTTGGGTTAGGTGTCTAATTTTCTGCCATGTTATTGTGACTTATTGTCTATAAGCTTTACAAACTAGGGAAGAATTTGTTAATTTAGCAGCTTTGAATCAAGATATGGAGAAATACAATGATGGAACTGAAGGCATACATAGACATGTACATCCAAATAGTATACAGTATTATGTGCCAGTTTACATTAATAAATATTGTACACCATGTGTTATTTGTGCAAACATGGACAATCATATTAGTTAATCTTAAGGTGGTGCGGATGAATAACTTATGCTTAAGTCTGTTGAATAACTCTTAGAATATCGTGAATCATTATCATTTGAACTGTCTGCAATGCTATTTTACAGCACTACACACACTCGGCTTGGTAGCTTTTGGAAGTGACACTAGTGTGGATCAACATCAGTTTTGAGGAGTATTTTGATCAGGCATAACTAGGTGGTGCAGTTTGCATAGTAGTATTTATTTGCTTATTTTTAAAAGAGGTTTTGAGTTCATAAATAAATAAATAAGAAAAATATCTTTCAGGGGTGAGTTTTGAATGTAATTCTTTTCCCACATACTGTACGTGTCAGTAGTTCCTGGTCTAAAGCCATTTTACTAATCAATTTGCATAATACTGATGCATTTTTACCCTCTGTCTAATGAACAAAGTTTATGTAATGAACCGTCTAGTTTATGCCTGGAGGTAATAGTTGTTGTTGCATCTGTACGTATACACGTGTTAATCTATATTTTGCCTATACACTTAGGCCTAGTCTGACATATTTGGATAAATAACATTTAAGATGTAGGCATCATTTTCATCACAACGGTACTCAAGTTTGTATGTTTATGATTATCGAATGAAAGACCAGAATCACATTGAGAGATCGAGGTCATTACAAAACTGTCTTTTGAAAACATAGAAAATTAGTATTTCTTAGGAAACTCTAATTTATTTGCATAATACATAATGATTCGTGGACCCATCCTCATGGTTTATGCAATGTAATGGAAACCTCAGAAATTTGAAAAGATTTTACTCCTAAAAAAAGACATACAGTACTGTAATATTCTCATATTTTATGACCAGATACTGCTTTAAACATATACAGAATCCAAATTGTTAATACAGTATTACTAACCATATTTATAAAAAATTGCTATTCTTTTGCCTTTTATCATTTCAGTAAATATTATTTGAATTTTTTTTTTTGGCTTTAGAAACTATTTACTGTATTTGAACACCACTGAAACTCGAATTCAGAACATCTCTGGACCAAAGAAAAGTCCCTGCTAGATTGAAAATATGCAAATATCATTCCCATAAAAATTTATTCTGTATTATGGATTTGAAAATACGGCACCTGAAGCTATAATTAGTTCCAACAGTATTTCAATTAATAGGTTCTTCTGAAACCTAGCTAAAAAAAAATTTAATCCCCATCTCAATTCCTAATGGGGCTGTATTTTTAAACAACCTGTATGCTTTAATTATTATATTGCCATCTAGCTAAAACAAATTGTTAGCCAGACATAAGTAGGTGCTAGGACAGTAATCATATTCTTTGTTATGTACGCCTGTAGTTATAATTAATGTAAACAATTATTTTATAGTGAATAAATATATTTTTAATTTTAAAGTGTAATTATTTGTTCATTCCAAAATTTAATCTAAATGATATATTCTCAGGCAGAATTATTATGATTAACAATGAGTAGGTCATAAAAGTTATTTTATTTGTATTAAATCAGTGAATGACCAAGATTTATTTCAGGTAACAAGAAAGACACATTTATCATCCACAGCTGGTGAGGTTCCCATGGCCCCATTATATGTTCAGCCAAGGGTTCACGTAATTCATGGGGTCCAGATAGGATCCACAGTTACTCCTGCTGCATATACCTCTTATGGACATGGTGTGTTGTTTCTCTCTTGCTCTCTTCTCTCTCTCACACATTTGTCATCATGCTTGTCAATGTAGTGGACATGTAAAGCACGTTTTTAGATGTACCCTGGTTGTAGTAATATCCAAATTGATAAATGGGTGTTTAGTTTTAATAATTTGCCCATCTCTCACTGTATGAAAGTTTGATCCAGTGCATTGGCATTGTATGTTGAAGTTAAATGCAACTTTCCTTGAAATACTGTATTTCATTTTTATAACTGCTTTTATTGTGGAACCTTGCTTTAATTGCATTTTTGTGGGGAGCCCCATCTGCTCCCTGAAGCTAACTGAACTGATGTGCACTTTATTAGTTTGGGTTAATCAGTCCCTGGAGTCCTGTGACTGTGGATCATCACCACAAGGCAGAACCTGGACCCCTCAGAGAGGCACAGGGAGCAATGGCCTATGAGCACTTTACATTTAAAGTACAGGATGTCATAATTGCCATTGACTGGGATAGGACCCAGAATGGTAGGCAAATCAAAACAGAACCACTGTCTGGTTAACCTGTGCAATCTTTATCCAAAAAGATAAAAATAATTCCCCTACAAAGAAACCAAACATGCAATTCTTCATGCAACTAACACTTCCGCTCGATAGCGCTCCTGCGGGGTGGGGGATGGGGGGGGGGAGCCGGCAGCCTTCCACTCACACTTGAACGTATGTGCTGGCAGTCAGTTCGGTCACCTCTGCCCTCAAGTTCCTGTTCTGGATTTTCCCCCCATGAGGCCATACCAGCAGTGTGTGGGTGTTGGCCAGGTGTCTTATTGTATGAGGAGTAGCATGCACCTAGGGTGATCTTCCCTAGGGGCTCCATAAGTTCTGCCCTGGGGAACTCTTGTTTCTGTCTCTTTTTCCCGATCCAGTTATTGCTCCAGGTCCTAGCTCACTTGTAATCCTATTGGGAGAGGGTTCTTTTGGCTCCATGGTGTCCAGCCCAGCCTTGGTTTCAGGTACTACTTGCTCGGTGTGTGAACCCGAGCATTTCAGTTCCGCCCCTTTAGCAGATTGGGCCAGTGAGGTACTGTATCTCGCTGGTTCGCCTTACTGCTCCGCACTACGTATCTGGTCTTTTTCTTGTTGTGTATTGCCATCTATGTGGTGATCAGGTTGCTTCTTTGGAACAGCCTACCAGGACTGTTCTTTCAACCCTGGTAGGTTGTTTCTTTGCAGTCTTCTCCTCTTCTGGTGAAAAAATGAGGTTGTTGGTTTCTGCAGGGGTACCTCGGTAACTGATTTGTCTGAGCATGGGTGCATCATTTGTGTCCAGTTGTGGCTGCTCATCGCTATGTACTCTGCTTCAATGGACGTGATATTTGTCGATCTGTTTCCTTAGTACTCATTTTCAAAGGCACAGTTACCCCAGATAATCTAGTGTCATTAAAGCTAGCTAGTCTGTATTCTACCCTTGGGCCAACGATGTTCTTAAGTTTGTGGCTTTAGCAACTGTTTTCACCAACTGAATACTGAAGTATTGGGATTATATTCAGGCTTGGTGACTTTTGAAGTTGAACAGTCTTTTGTTGGCTCAGTATGTGGTCAGTATTCCTGATCCCAATCCGGCTTGTTGCTCTGGGCCGAGTATCCCAACCCAGTGTCTGATCTTGGACTTTGTAGTTATCACGTCTCCTCCCTGGCGAGTCCCATGTTTTCCTTTTTTTCTGTTATTTGATAGTACAGGGAGCCACAAGGCGCTCTTCCAGAAAACCAGCATTGAATGTAATAAAGCGTCTCTCTCTGGTAGAACCCAGTATCTCCCTAACTCTCCCTCTCCCCCTACTAGGTATGTTGGTTTGTGGTTTATTGGCTCTGAACTGACTCGTTGCTGGCCCACAAGCTGGAGGTTTGAAATATCATCTGTTGGAAGCTTTTGCACACTAGGGGATTCGAACTCAGCTTTGAGAGAATCATTTGCAGAATCTGTTGGCAATTTCTGTGCTTCATTTTTGTGAATCATGCCGTTATCTGTGTTGCTTTCCCTGTTTTTTGGATGCTTTCACAATGTGATTATAACAATCCCCAGCTCTCTCTGCCACTATGAGGGTTGCCAAGTTCTGGCTCTGGACCACAGTAGGCCAACATAACTTCTATGACTGATGTGACTCAGCAGTGGGAGGTTTTCTAGGTTTCAGGGAGCCACTGGGGGCTCTACCAGAAATAGGCATTTTATTACATTCGATTGTGTTTTTCTTACAAACTATTGCATTTTACTAGTTGTATCAACATCTTTTATGTTATAATATCTGATTTCCCTTATATCTAATTTTATCCCTTAAAATACCACTATTAGTTTTAAAGCATTTCAATTTCCCCATTAAGTTTAATGTTGGACCCATTGTCAGCCAAGTAACCACTTATGGCATCAGTGTGACTACGGGAGCCTGTCGGCCGAGCGGACAGCACGCTGGACTTGTGATCCTGTGGTCCCGGGTTCGATCCCGGGTGCTGACGAGAAACAATGGGCAGAGTTTCTTTGACCCTATGCCCCTGTTACCTAGCAGTAAAATAGGTACCTGGGTGTTAGTCAGCTGTCACGGGCTGCTTCCTGGGGGTGGAGGCCTAGTCGAGGATTGTGCCACGGGGACACTAAAGCCCCGAAATCATCTCGAGATAACCCTGCAAAATTGCTGCACTCTTAAAAACTTTCTATTCATCTCACATTCTCATTTGTTTATATTTAATCCTTATTTATCTTTTCTTACAGTGAATTATTTTTATTGTTTACAGTTTTCTCATCAGTCCTGGTCAGCCATTCACCTGTGTAGGCCAATCGTCTAAGTGTGTTGTTCATTTCCTGTGGTTTGCATAATTTTGATACAGGTATTTCAAAATATAAAAATATAAATTTAATAAAAAATAAAACAATTATAAATTATTATTTAAAAAATAAAAATAAACCTTGGATTGGTTTTCTTCCTTCTGCCACATTTAATATATTGGCACGCAATAACCCCATCAAGCGAGAGTCCCGATATTCTCATGACAGTGTGCCACATACTCAAATGTATTCAGTAAGAAAACAGAAGAAAATTACATTTTTAAGAAATGGTAATTTTTTTCAAATGCCTTACAGTAGTTGATATTGCATACATTAATATATCCTTATGAAATTATTACTGGGACTTTGCAAGATTTTCTTGTATTTACTAGGAAAGTAATTGTCCCTTGTAAACCTTTGCCGAAGTTTCCATTTATCATTTATTTTTTTTTTTTATTTTTTTTACAGAAGTATTTCAGTTCTGTATTGTTCTGAATATTCATTCTTAGTAGCTAAGTGTGAAGCAGTTGAATAGTCCTGAGATTCTAACTGTATTAAAGATTTAAGTAAACAATACTTTAATCCATATCATTGAGAAATGTGTTTATTGCTTCATACATGAAGCATTAACATTGTGGGACCACAATCCTGTTAAGATTTTTGTTAATCTCACATTTAATACATTTTTATCCTGCTGGACAGCAAAATTTCTGCATGATACAGACGTGCATGGTGTTGATTAATGCTTTCCAGGTGCATCATTTTCACCGTTGTTGATCTGCACATGTGGCTCGCACTATTTATATTTGGGTTGAATAAGATGATTATTTACAAGACATTGGCATCAAGAACTGTGTCATTTGGAAAAAGTACAAATTATAGTGTTTAAAATGTTTTTTTTTCTGGCAGCTAAAATGAATGCTTTAGGATAAAAGAACTATGATTGGCTATGTGACAAGAATGGTGCACATCAGCATAATATAACTTAGTGTTATTATTCTTTGAGCAACATGTAATTTAAACAAGTTATATGCATTACTGTGTTAAATTCAAGGCAACAGGTGCATGGGAAATATTCTCTACAACTCATCTTGGTGTTTAAACTCTGGTATTGCAAGTTGTTTGCAGGAAAGTGTTCTTAACTGATTCATCACATCAAAAGTTTGTGTTAAAAATACGCATAAGAGGTGATAGAAGCAAGTAATAAGAATAAAAGCCAACTTACAGCCAAAGATAATGTTCAATATTATTTTGAATTTCCAGCTTATAAAATTTATGCTTTAAAACTGGAAGACGTGAAGGCATGTATATTTAAGGCAGTTCAGTATTACCAACTTCCCAAAATTATGTGTACTTTGGCTTTCAGAGTACAGTAAAGCAAAGTGTTTGCCAATTATCTCATTTGCAAGTTGCCCAGCCACTTGGGCTGGACGGTAGAGTGACGGTCTCGCTTCATGCAGATTGGCGTTCAATCCCTGACCGTCCAAGTGGTTGGGCACCATTCCTTCCCCTCCGTCCCATCCCAAATCCTTATCCTGATCTCTTGCCGATGCCATAGTCATATTGGCTTGGTATTTTCTCCTGATAGTTCCCCCTTCCTTTGCAAGTTTATTAAGTGCTTCAAACTGTACTAAAGATTTTGACCTAATTTCTACTTGTAAACATTGCCAGTATCATAGCCTTATGTTAATACTTTTATGTTAATACCAAACTGCTAGGAAAGCCATGATCATTGTTTCTTAAAAGTTTATAAAGCAAATGCAGTTCTGTAGTTTAATTACTAGAATATGTTGAGCACTATTTTATTGTTAATTAAAGAATACCTCTTATGTTTTCATTTGGATCATTGGGTACAAGCACCTCAAGACTTCCTCAATTTGATTCAGTGTATTGCAGGGTTGTAGGGTTGAGTTCAATGTGTTACTTACCTAGTGGGCATCTATTAATGACCAGAGTTAAGTACTCTAAGCCCTTGGGCTAAAGGGGTTTTCCTTCATAAATTACTCCCAACACAGAAATTTATATATTTAAATACAAAATTAATAAATACAGAAATTTATATGTAGGTAAGTAATAATAATAAATCCTGTACAAATATAGGAAAGCAGGTAGTGAAAGTCTACTTACCCAAGTCTAGTTTGGCTATTTTTCCCCTTGTTCTCAAGAATACAAATTGTTAATGTTCATTCATTTTCCACAGCCGGTGCCCCAACTGCTGTTGTGACAACAGTGGTTCCTTTAGGATCTCAGTCAACTCATATGATATGTCCACACTGTCATGCAGAAGTTGACACTGCTACTAAGACCTCCCCATCCATGGTGGCTTGGTTATCGGGCTTTATCATCTGCATTCTTGGGTAAGTAATAGCAAGCTGCATTATATCAGTACAGTATATGGTCCTAGTAGTATCTCATTTTTATTTGACTGTCAGTATTAATACCTATTTGTAGTTTACAACTCTCTGCTCAAGCTTATGGTCCACCTTTGCTAATTTATTGTATATACTGTACTTTAGAAATTGTGCATGTGTGTTTAATGGCATGTGCAAATTTTAAGAAGCGGGATTTTCTGGGGGGAGCCCCGTCGGCTCTCTGAAGCTTTCCGAACTGGTGTGTGCTTTATTAGTTTGGGGTCATTGAGGTACCTCTGTACCTCAAGGTACAGTCCTTGCACCACTGCTGTTCCTTATTCTCATATCTGATATAGATAAAAATACAAGTCACAGCTTCGTGTCATCCTTTGTAGACGATACAAAAATCAGCATGAAAATTACCTCTGCTGAAGACATTGAAAAACTACAAACAGACATTAACAAAGTTTTTGATTGGGCAGCAGAAAATAACATGATGTTTAACAGTGATAAATTCCAGGTACTCAGATACGGCAAAAATGAGGATCTGAAACATAATACAGGGTACAAAACACAATCGAATCTGCCCATAGTAGGAAAACAACATGTCAAGGATTTGGGAATAATGTCTGACGACCTAACGTTTAGGGAGCATAACCAAGCAAGTATTGCGTCAGCCAGAAAAATGATAGGATGGATTACGAGAACCTTCAAGTCCAGAGATCCCATCACAATGGTTGTACTCTTCAAATCGCTTCTGTTGTCCCGTCTTGAGTACTGCTCAGTACTCACTTCCCCCTTCAGAGCAGGAGAGAGTGCTGAAATAGAGGGAATACAGAGAACATATACGGCATGCATAGACGAGATAAAGCACCTAAATTATTGGGATCGTCTCAAAGCTCTCCAAATGTACTCACTAGAAAGGAGATGAGAGAGATACCAAATAATATACACATGGAAAATACTGGAGGGACAGGTCCCAAATCTGCACAGTAAAATAACAACGTACTGGAGTGAACGATATGGAAGAAAATGCAGAATAGAACCAGTGAAGAGCAGGGGTGCCATAGGCGCAATCAGAGAACACTGTATAAACATCAGAGGTCTGCAGTTGTTCAATGTCCTACCAGCGAGCATCAGAAATATTGCCAGAACAACTGTGGACATCTTTAAGAGAAAACTAGATTGTTTTCTTCAAGGAGTGCTGGACCAAGCGGGCTGTGATAGGTATGTGGGCCTGCAGGCTGCTCCAAGCAACAGCCTGGTGGACCAAGCTCTCACAAGTCATGCCTGGCCTCGGTCCGGGCTTGGGGAGTAAAAGAACTCCCATAACCCCATCAAGCAGGTGGGTTGCCCCTTCCGATTCGGGCGCGGAGGTCAGCGATTGTTTTCGGATGGTTATTTTTGTTGGCTTTGGCTTCTGGGGCTTGGGTTGTGGAGCTTCATGCTCTCCTCCGACACCAGGGATTTTGTTCTTTTGGTCCTGGGGGTCATTTTGTTTGTTTGCAGCATTCTTCTTTTCTGGGACAGGATGACACGGCGAGATTCTGAAGGTCCAGCTGTGGTGGATATTTGGTTGGTTAGGCCCGAGGTGCATCATGTGCTGTGTCTGGTGGCAGCTTTACGCTGCTACCTGCAAGCCACTGATTCTGTGCTGGTGGATCCAGTTTCCCTGGTTCCTTGTTCCAGGGCTCTCGTGTCCCAGGTTGTCTGCAGTGTCATAAAATCCAGCCAGCCTGCAGTCTACAGTACTCTCGTGCCCATGACATGCAGAAGTGGCACAGGGGTTTTGTAGGTTGCACAGGGTCCTGGCCGCCAGATATCTAGTGACCGTTTCGGTCTTGTCGCCGGGCATCTGTCAGTCCCTTCTTCACATTGAGTCCTGCGGTGTCGCTGCCTCCCGGGTAAGTCTCTGTTTTCCTTCTCTGTGGTTAGTTAGCTTCAGGGAGCTGAAGGGGTTCCCACCCGAAAACCAGCGTGATGAAACACTCTTATCTGGAGGTAGCCCCAGAGGTTTGCGTGCAGTTGCTAGTTTCTCTTCATTAATTTTGTTTCTGGAGGAATTATTTGCTCTTTTGGGCTGAAGGGGACAATTTTACTGGCTAGTTGTTTGTTTTGGTTCGCCTATCTTTCTGGGCTACTGCCCTGGTCGATGGGAGAATATGACATCCTTAACATGTAAAGTGCTCATACACCATTGACCCCTGCACCTCTCTGAGGGAGCCAGGTTCTGGCTTGTGGTCCTCGGTAGGCTTAGAACTCCAAGTGACTGATGACCTCAAACTAATAAAGCAGATATCAGTTCGGATATCTTCAGGGAGGCTCTGGGGCTACCCACAGAAAAGGGCATTTCATTACATTGAATGCAGTTTTTTTAAACATATATTATTTTATTACAACAGGTGCTGGATGGGCTGTTGCCTGATTCCCTGCTGTATTAATGACTGCATGAATGTGGAACACAATTGTCCTAACTGTCAAGCCTTTCTGGGCAAGTACAAGCGAGGATAGAAAGAGAATGACAGCCGACCTTCCTACCCCCTTCATTGTTCGTCTTATAAATGGTGGCTATTACTTTAGGTGTGGATAGCATACATGGCTGAATGATACACATGCACGCTACTGGATACCTCAGAAACATGATGGTTTCTAACACCTTTATGCCATTCAGTGAAGCTTGATTTTAACAAGTTCTTGTAAAAATAAAGTTAGAGGTGTGATGAAATATGATAAACATAATTCATCAGCCATGTCCTGATAATGTGGTAATTAAAAGTTTATGAAACCGAGAGAAATGTAACTTAGATGTAATTAAGACAGAAAATGGAGGTACTGTACTGATACAGAATAAAAATAACTTTGACTTGTGTTTAAGAGACCAAATGAGCGGGAAAGTGCACTAGAAATTACTCTTAGGATTTTCCATTTGCAAACTTTTGTCTTAGGATCATGAGAAATTGTATTTAAGTAATATAAAAATAATGTTTAAGACATTAGATAATTATTTTAATGATGCAAGAATACTGGTAGAAAGTCTTAACCAAATTATGTAAAGCAGCAGTCTTGTTGGAACAAATATAGCTGCTGCTGCCTCAGCCGCTAGAACCTCCATATATATTTTTATATTTTCTAGATCTAGAGAAATCTCAGCTTTATATAATGAAAAGTCAATCAAGAACATAAAACATTTGGTCTGTTGCCAATTGTATTTGATATTACTTAAAAATTAAGTACTGTGTGGTATTAATGTTTAACCATAATACCTCTACAGTGAATATGAAAACAATATTTATTAGTTTATTATCCATCCACATTTACTACTTTTAAGAACCATGGCAATTCAACATTGAAGATAAGTAGAGTAGAATTTCAGATTCCTAGTGACCTTTTAGACTTAATCAACAGGGGTTTTCACTTTATTTTACCGTACAGTATCGGGTAATACAGTAATAATGGTTGAAAGGTTTCACAGAATAGGGACTAGTTCTGGAATATTGTGAAACTGTATTAATGAGTAAACTCATTCTGCATTTCAATCCATTCAGTCAGATTTTTTAAGATACTACAGTATATTACTATCCATGTTCAGTACAGGTGGCCCAGATTTGTGCAGTGCAGCATTGGAGTATGCAAACTTCAGTTGCACAGATAAGCCCTTTTATATCAAGATTCAAGCTGCATCTGTGAATTTTAGTTATGCAAACTGAAAACAAATTAACAATCTGCAATAATCATTAGGTTTACCACATGCTTAACAGTACATTGTATTAGGCCCTGACCCCTTACTTTCCTTGTGTTCTACAAACATTTAGGTATATATTTAATATTTATGCATCATTGTGCATTCCAAGAATTCTAGACTATTAAGTGCTGAATTTGTCTGGAAAGGGCATGGAGCATTAAATATTAATGTTAAAGAGAAACTTACTATGATGCCATAGTGCTTGAATGAAGGGGAAGGAAAGGCCCTATATGTAAATATATTAAAAACTAATTTTTTATGTATCCTACATCCTGTCTCAAGGTGATGTATACTGAATACAATTGTATATTATATACAGTACCTTGAGAAAGGATGTAGGTTACATCCAAAAATTGTTTTTAATATTGGGTCTTTCCTTCACCTTCAATAATGTTGAAATAGACATTTTGAAGGGTAGTGGAAGAAAGTGGATTTCTGGAGGTTCCAGGAACCTAAACTTCTTTTTCACAAATACATTTGTTTGATTTACATGGTTATTAAAAGATCATACTACTGTACCTTACAAATTAAGTCCCACCTGCAAATAATAAACTTTCATTTATTACCAGATAATTTACTGTAATTCATCAATAATGAGTCGGTGGAGTTTCAAAATGTGATGTCTTTAAATCAACAAGGTTCTATTTCAGGTTCTTCAGATTAATTGGAACTTGAGAATTCAACCTAGAGCTATTTTGAGCTCATTTGCTTTGAATGGGCACTTCTTACCATTTAAATGTCTTGAACATTATACTAGTCATTTATTATGAAGATTTATTATTAATTTACCAAGAGCATCAGTTGATAGAATCATGCAGAATTTTTTTTTGTACAGTAGATGATGGTTTGCCTGTAGGATTTTATATCGGATCAAACATACTGCTTATAAGGGTAAAAAATGGAGAAGAGGTAAGGTCAGTGAAGGTGGGTTGAAATCAGCAGTGAGGGGTGCATGGTGTAAGTAATTATATATTAGTATATACAGCACTGTATTCATATAGCAAGACTGGTAGCAATGTTGAATTTTTTCATTCTATTCAATGAGGGACATTGTGTTTGAAGGCTGCATACTCTGTACACTGTCTTCTGATATTTTGAACTATACCGTAATGATAAATTTGACAACCTTTAAGTTCATAAGGTGTTTATCTCAGCAATTTTGTGTTTCATAGGCATGGTTGAAGTGATATGGCAGAAATGTCTGTTTATAGTCCCATTAATTAAGAGCTAAAGTCACAGGAATGTGGATGAAAATAAATAACCAAACCCCCACACATGAAATGAGAGGGTTACAAGGGTTTTGGTCCAGCCTGGACTCTCCTCAGGTGAAACTGAAACATACAGGGAAAGAAAGCCATTATAACGGTGGAGTAGATGAAGCAAGGTATAAGTTTGTTTACTTCTAAGGAGTTGCAATTGGCTCCATTTTTCATGGTTTACTTTTTTCCACTCACACCTATTACCATCATCTTAAAATGGTTTTCCTTTTACTGTATGTCTCAGTTTTGACTATGAGAGTCCAGGATGGCCCAAAATATCACTTTTATTTCACGAGAGTGGGTTGGATTATCCCTATTAGGGTTTTGGAATGTTTCACCTACATACACTGCCAAAACTATTAAAGGGGTACAGTATATACCCCTTTGTGTTGACCTTGCAGTGTTTCTGACACAGGTTTTCATTATAGATGTCTTGTGCACAATCGGTATACTATTAAAATAAGTTCTGGATGTTCTGTAGCACACACTAGTCTGGATTGAACATGTTCATTATCATTCTACAACTAGGGCAGACAATGTTCTTTACCAACCTGTGCCTCATTGACCTTGTGCTTCTCCAGCATTTTCCCCTTTATAAGCACTAGCCATGTGTACCTTGTTATAATTTGATAAGGGCCTTACAACGAAAGCACCATCTACAAAAATCTCTAAAGTTTTGTTTTTCTCAATATTGCTGCCAGCGCTGTACTATCAAATTTCAGGTATGCTATTGGAAGGAGCACCAAAATTGTTAGGATATCTGAAATAATTACTGAAATCTATGGTGTCCCCCCCCCCCTTTTCCCTCCCTCCAATTTGATTGTTCTAACAAAATATTTACTTTTAAGTACTGTATTGCTTTTATTTTATTATAGTTGAGATTTTTTGCCAATCCAGTTTTTATATCAATTATCAAATCTCGAAATGACTTTCGATTTTATCCTAACTTGATATTCTTTGTGATCTTATTTCCGTTGTAGATTAGGAAGTTAAGAGGTTGTCTCTTATTATTCTTCCATGTGAAAAGTGCCTTGTTGATTAGTTCAGAAATGGATAGAATGTGTTGGTATACCAAGACAATGTGCAAGTGAGGTCACTTCTACCAGGTATTACAGGGCCAGTGTACTAATTCATCATACAAACTTCCTGTCAAGCTTGGATAAAGTAATAAGCAACTAGTGTACTAACCCTGTGTAGTTATGAAGGCAGCTGTCATACTTCACCAGAGAAGCAGGGTTAGTGGGTCATTCCTCACAACCTTCACGCGCCTTTTTCCTTGATTGTATTTGAACATAATACAGTAAATAATAAATAATCAAAGATTTGTATACTTCAAAATTATAGAACATGTGTTCGAGAATTAAATGGGCAGCCAGACATTTTAGAAAATGTATTGTCCTGATTTTGGCTGTAACAGATTCTGTTATATCCTCATGAATTGTTTTTGTGCATTATTACACTACAGTAATTTTTTTTTAATAAGCAATTCCATACCACTATATCCTGGCACATTTGGCAAGTACACTATCAGATCATATGGGAAGAAAACATTGAGGTTTGTCATATCATTTGAACAACTTGGCATTCATCTCTCATTATCAATTCACCCACTTTTTTTATGGACTATCTTGCACGTTTTAAATTTGTCATTAACACTGCTCAAGTTAATACTAGAGCACTCTGGCCTTTCACAACATATACAGACCAAAATAGTCCAGCCTATCAAGGTGTAGCTTCCCCCCCTCCCCTTGAGTTGTTGCCATAAATGTGCACACATGATTGGTGTATATATTGTAGATAAAATGAATACAAACAATACTTGCAAGCTTTCTGTTCTGGAAATTTGAAGTTCCCCGTTTTGAATATTTTTTGCCTTCATAAAGATATGATTTGTCATACATAAGTACTTTTATATATGCAGTGTGTGTGCACACATGATTTCTCTTCGCCGATGAAAAAATGCCTGAAAATTAAATCTAGTTTCAGTGATTATAAGACAGAACAAAAGCACTCGGTGAAGGGTCCTGCTATCTGTAAATGTTTAAATTTAATCTTATGATGTAAGTTTTATTGATGCTACAAAAGTTTTTTTTTTCATTTAAAAAAAAAAAAGTTAATTACTGTACTTTCCAAATTATGCATATCTTACACCTAAATCTTAGCGTTACTGGGAGGTTGCTCCTGTACACTGTACAACAAAAATGTCCAGATAAATCTTGTACAAGGTAAAATATGACAAATATTTGAACATTGTACTTACCAGTTCATTTAAGTGCAGAACATCTTACACTATAGATGTAGAAACCGAAGATCTACGTAACTTTGATCCAAATACTCGAGCTTTTCTTGGAAGAATGAGAGCTCGTCAGCCCTACAGCATGCTCTTGCACTTATACTCTTGACATTGTTAATTTTTGGCTTTTCCAAATCATTGACCTTATGTGCACCATAACAATACGAGCACAAAATGTTGTCAAGAAACACACGAACAAAAAAAATAGTCAAGTCGGTTTGTCGTGAATTCGTGGTCATCCGAAATGATCTCTGGGTGGCCCACCCTTGTAACCAACATGGCAGTCATAAGTTCCACTATCCTGTACTGTCCTCACATCTCGGGTGTGTCATGTAAATGAAAATAGAATGATTAAGAAAATGTAATTCACAGATTTAGAGATCAGATGTGTTTTAGCATCAGACCAAAATGTTTCTTTCACCCTGTTGCCCCTGTTACCTAGTAGTAAATAGGTACCTGGGAGTTAGACAGCTGCTACGGGCTGATCTTGGGGGTGGAGGCCTGGTTGAGGACCGGGCCGCGGGGACACTAAGCCCCAAAATCACCTCAAGATAACCTCAAGATGATGCCCCAAAATGCATCATTGGGCTACCTACCTACTGGTAGGTAGCTGGGCTGCTATAGTGTTAATATGAATTCACAATTTTGTGTGGTGTTATTCAAAATATTTAGTAATAATGTACTGTACAGCAATACATTATAAAATATTGGAACCAGCATACACAAGATGCTAAAAAAAAAAAAAAAAAGTTGCACACCAGACACTGGTGCTGTGTTATTTTATGTGCCTTATTTGGAACTGAAGGAAACTAGTATTGATCCTGAATACATTTGTCAGTACTGTTCCACTTTGTGATAAACCTATTCATGGTCCCATATTAGCATATTCCTTGTTAGAGATTGCCATATTATTGATGGGAAACTTGCTGTGAATATAAAGAAACATGGCCAAATATACTAGTAAATTATAAATTATAACAGGAAGTACCATAATCAAATCGCAAACATTTTCTAAATTTATAATTAGTATTTAATCATAAGGAGTACTTCACAAGATATATCATCTTACAGCAATTTAACCCTTAAATATATATTTCCCACCTGACCTGACCATGAAAAATACCATACAAATAATATTTTAACAAAATTGAGGCTCTATGCAGAAAGGTATCAAGTGCAGTTGGGTCACAGCCGAAAGATCCCAGGTTCAATTCTTGCCAGATAAAAGCGGTCTGGCAGTGATTACTTTTATTAAATAGGCACCCCACAGGGCCAAATTACCCAATAGACCAAGTAGGCTATGGTCTAGGGCTCACCAGTACTTTGTCCATTTTATGGTACAAAAAAATAACTAATTACTTGCTGACGAGTAATTAATTACTCGAATCAATTGATTCCCGAGTAATGAATTACTTGCCAACACTGCCCGATTATTTTTTGTGTAATTCATGTACTGTATTATAAACATTTTTGTATGGGTTTATAATGTTTCACATGATGTCTCGCACAACTGAGAGGCAGCAGAATACAGCGATTACTTTTTATTTTATTTGTTACTCATTCAAAAGGTATTCTACATATACATAGGTAAAAAAGTATGAGTTCGAGACCCATACAGCCCAGGTGAATGGAAGGTATATACACACAAGTGATTGTTTACGGTTGTCAGGAATTTATAGCTTCAAGAATCATTACAGCTCTCTGGACAAGAGCTGTTAAGTCAGGAATATAAAAATGACTATACAGTACCTTTATCAAATAGAGTATCCTGACATGTAAACGGCAAGAAGCCAGTGTCCTCAATTGAAGCAACACATTAAGACTGAAATGTTCATTATCTTTGTTACTTTATAAATGTTCTGCTCTTGCTTCACATTTTCATTTTTGTATCATTACCATCTCATCATGCATGAGAATTTAAAATCTGGGAATATAATTTTAACTAACTAAAGATTACAAATAATTTTGTACTGATTTAACTGAAGACTGAGTAACTAAGATTGTGACAGGTTACCTATTACATTTATCACTTAACCTTTATGCAAAAGGGTCTTTTCTTATTGTATTTAAAAGTGGGGTGTTTTTTACTGACATCACACATCCGGAATGTGTTCTGAATGTGTTGCTGCTGTAACGCTACGGGTGATGCGTTAAAAACATACTGCACATGCATTGCAATTTATTAATTAAGAGCTCCTGTTGCACTGTATTAGGTTTAGTTGGACTATTTTTTTTAAGTGAACATTTAACAAATAATTGGCCTATTAACAAATTTCTATGCATACATGTTGCCATCCATTTTATGTTTATTACAACTTTAATAGCTCAATAAAGATATACAAAAAACTGCAAATAAGTGTTTCTTATCCCTTGTAGTAG
Organism: Procambarus clarkii; assembly: GCF_040958095.1. Taxonomy (NCBI): domain Eukaryota; kingdom Metazoa; phylum Arthropoda; class Malacostraca; order Decapoda; family Cambaridae; genus Procambarus; species Procambarus clarkii. Next base: position 17,411,857 of record NC_091227.1, on the reverse strand, counting down.
CTCACCTTGCAATTACTTCGCCAAAATGGATATGCATTACTGTATAAGCATTTGTCTTCAGTAGGCACTTGGGAACACTTTTTGGTTTCTAAACATAAAAGTAATTATTATATACCACGTCATGGGTTCCAAGAAAGTCGGTGGTAATGTTCAACCTAAGAAAACACATGTAAAGACGACCATAGAAGAAAAACAAGTCTATGGAAAGGTTCTTAGTGAGAAACAAGCAGTGAGCCACAACCAGGTCCTAGTGGTATGCAGGCAAAACATTGGAGAGAGAGTACCCCAGAGAAGTCATCACTGCCTGATGTTATAATGGAAGGGAGGGGGGGCTCCCTTTCCAAACACTAACACCTCTCTTTTTCCCTTCCCTCCCTCACTGTCTTCCATACACCAACAAGAGTCATCAATAAAGGTAAGCTATAACTTGCAGACACTATAGGACAAAATATTTGTGTGTACTGTATTATGTATGAAATGTATTTTGAAGTTAATAATTCAATTTACATTATTTATTATGGGAAAATTTGTTTTGGTTTGGAAATTTTCGATTTACGAGCTGTCTCTGGGAACGGATTAATTTTGAAAACCATATTTTTTATATATTATATATAATATATATAATATATTATATATATATATATATATATATATATATATATATATCATATATATATATATATATATATATATATATATATATATATATATATATGTCGTACCTAGTAGCCAGAACTCACTTCTCAGCCTACTATTCAAGGCCCGATTTGCCTAATAAGCCAAGTTTTCCTGAATTAATATATTTACTATATTTTTTTTCTTATGAAATGATAAAGCAACCCTTTTCTCTATGTATGAGGTCAATTTTATGTTATTGGAGTTAAAATTAACGTAGATATATGACCGAACCTAACCAACCCTACCTAACCTAACCTAACCTATATTTATAGGTAAGGTTAGGTTAGGTAGCCAAAAAAAGCTAGGTTAGGTTAGGTTAGGTAGGTTAGGTAGACGAAAAAACATTAATTCATGAAAACTTGGCTTATTAGGCAAATCGGGCCTTGAATAGTAGGCTGAGAAGTGCGTTCTGGCTATTAGGTACGACATATATATATATATATATATATATATATATATATATATACATATATATATATATATATACATACATACACTGGATTTTTTTTTTTTTGTTTTCAGTAATATTATTCTAGTGTGTCTTTGGAGATCTATATACTGTAATAAAATGTGAGGAATACCAGAATGCTCAAATATATTCGTGTCACCAAGATGCACAATATATTATTTGCTTAGAACAATAAAACATAGTTTTTGCCGTTATACACAAAGTGTGTGTACAGTGTAATGACTAAATATTTTCATGCACGATTACGAACCACTAAGCCATTTTGGTGGGTGTGGTAATCTCATAATATGTGGTCAGAGTTCAGCTTGGCTCTGCAGGTTTTGCATGAAATTGTAACTGCACGCATTGAATATGTAATATTTTCTGTGTACAGTATTTCTAATGTTTTGCCATTTTTTTCAAGTGCAATAATACAATGGGCTGTTAATAATGTTATTTTGTATCTCAGAACATGTACATCATAGGTACACACATACATTCATGTCACTACATTATTTGCTTAGAATAATAAAACATTCAGGTTTTGCTGTTATTACACTGTACACAATTGTTGTTAGATTTTTCTGTTTACAGGCAACCTGAGGAAGCAAATGTGAACCCAGTGTACGCATGTGACTTTTAGATCTTATGCGGTATTCTAAGTCATCCCTGTATGACTTGCGCAACAGAAGGGTTTAAGGAAAGGGCCATCTCAATCTTTATTAATAATTATTTTTTTAGATAAAGCTTAAAATATATTTAAAATTAGACTCTTGGGATATGAAAAACAAATGTGTAAAATTTAAATGTTTAGTTTTTAAAGCTTCAATAGTGCAAAAATTATCTTCCAGTTTCTTCAAAATCATTTGAAGAAACGTAAAGAATCTTTCATCTTTGGCTTGCCCACTTCAACACCCAGGACGGCTTAAAACTGTTCTTATGAAACGATAGGTTACAGAAGAACAGATTTATAATAACCAAATATGAAATAAATGTTGCTAAATATTTTTCAACAAATATTATATTTAGATAACAAATATACAACTATAAAATACAGAAATATACAAGTATGAGATACAGAAATACCTTCATTGTCTCCACCAGAAGTTAAAACAATTTCTGAAACCATTTTTAACAGAGAAGTGGTAAGGAAGCTGCCGTCTCCTGTACTCTCTCAACTTTACCCCACTCATCACACAAACTAGTTGTTGAATCAAGGCCACAGCTACAAATATTGCCAGAAGTATACCATAGCAGGCAGCTGAGATTGACAAACTGGATCTGAAATGATAGAGAGCTTTCATCATAACCATTAAAACTATACTGCTGTAAACCTTGTTAAATATCTGGGACTGCAGATATGATTATATATATATCAGGTACTACAGGTGTATGTGTAGGTAATTTCCTATGTGTAGTTATAGGATGAGAGCTCTGGTGTCCTATCTACCTGGTGATCTCATATTACACTTTCAAACTACAGGACTGATGTTTTAGCATCCGCTGCCTGCGCACTTGTTCCAATCGTCTACCACTGTTTGCAAAAAGAAAGGTTTCTAGTGTTTTTCACCACCTTTGTTTCCTTAGCTTAAATCTGTGACCTCTTGTTCTGGAAGAGGCAGGTTTCAAGAATTCCTCGGTCAGCTTTGTCTATTTCTGGTACTATTTTGCATGTAGTGATCATATTGCCACTTTTATTCCTTCTATATTCTAGCTTGGTTATATTTAATACCTCTAGTCTTTATCAAGCTCCTCCATTATCAACATTTAAACCCCTCATTTAAATGTTGCATTCATCTATGATCATTAAAAACGTGATAGGAGCCACATTAAAAAGCTACCATTCATACTCAATATTTCCCAGTGTATGGGCTAATTTCACAGAATCAAATTTTAATTTCAACATATCATAAGATGTAGAACTTTCCCACAGATCTGTGAACCATGCTTCCTAAGCAAATCTGCAAATGTAAATTTGAAAAGTAAATCCAGTCTGGAAATTGCGCTGCAACCAGCAATTTGTCAAAACGAGTTATGCTGAAATGAAGCTGCATCATTCTTCTGTATTCATTTCTACAATACAACTCAAAACAGATATACAAATGATCTTATTATGTGAAACAATTACCACCACTTTCAAACACATTTGTGGAAAAGAAAATAAATTATTGAAAACCTTTGTTACAGCTGGCGGCTCAAATCCATAAAAACTGGCAGCTATATTTATTTTATGACTTACAAAAGCTGTTTATAGTTAAAATTACATTTCAGTTCCCAAAGAGTAGAGTGATAAGGTAGATGAGGGAAGCAGAGTGCATATGCAATACAGCAGTAGTTGCTAATGGAGCATACAAGTGAAGCTAGGCATGTGAAGATAATAAGAGAAGAAGATTATTGACAACAAGATGGAAGGGTGGTCATGGAATGCTGAACATGGGATAAATTTATTATGAATCAAGGTAAAAATAGAAATATCTTAAGGAGAGACTTGGCTAATTTATGAAATAATGTAAAAGCGGCAATATTTAAATTTGCTTTAACATTTTCTTAATAGTAATCTTGTGTTATATTGCAAGAAAACATAATTAGGGGGACTAAAGGGATGTACAGTAAGTTCAGTCTCATTCTATGACCTAATATTTTCTCTAATAATTAGTGTGTTTACTCATCTCCAACAGATGCACAATATCTACAACCAGAGCAACTGCAATCTGGCTCCTGAAGAAACATTTAACTTAGTTATTTTAGATATACAGGGCCCTGTACTACTATGTACAGTGACAAAAATAGTCAAAATTGCATAGCAATGGTGAGAAAAATTCTGTCAAAACTAACAAAAAGTTGAAAAAAAAAAAGAGTAAATATTATAGATTGGAAATGGAAGAAGGGGAACACTATGAATTTGAGCTCTGTCCTGTAAATCACAAATAGGTAATCAAATCCTATTATGAATTGCCAATACAACTTACTGAAGATTTATGAATGCATCAGGACAATGGCTTGGTATGAGGAGTGTGGTTAAGTAGAGATCGATGAGCCGTGGATGACAAACAGTAGTAAGACTCAAGTGGACACCGTAGCACAAGGCACACAAGCCAAAGCTCAGTCCAGTTACAAACCAACGATCATTCACACAGCTAACACAGGTATCTAACCTGAAACAAACCAGATGATACTGTAATAAGAATAGTATTACAGATGGTATGCATTCAATTTTATCAGTCCCACTTTTCAAATTTCACAGATCCTTCACATTTGACAAAAACAATTTTACTAAGGAGGAAATATAGTTTATATCTCACAGGTGATAAAATATCTACAGACTGAATTCTCAATAAGGATGTCACTGAATATCTTTTACTCCTGTGTCATATGTTACTCTTGTCCAGGCAGATGCCTCCTTACCCCGCAAAGTGGGAAGTGGTAATTATTTAATGATGGTAAAGGAGTCTTATAAAACATACTGTATAAATCTTATGAATCTGTGATGAACAAATTATTTAATGTATAATTTGTTTCAACAAAGTTCACAATAAAACTTATTAAAGTAAACCTTTTACAAATATTAATTCTCATTCTGCATTTCTAAACTTATGAATTAGAAATAAAGTGATAGAGAAGTAAAAAAATTATTATATATATATATATATTATATATATATATATATATATATATATATATATATATATATATATATATATATATATATATATATATTCTATGGTACTTTAAGAATTAAATATAAAAGAAATAGTACAGTATATAGATACATGACCAAAAGAAAATGAAAGTTAGAAAAGGAAAAACCATTTAGAGGGGCATACTGAAAACCAGATTAAATATACAGTAGTTAAAATTTGAAACAGAACTTTACCAAAGACAATGGTGGTCACGTAGCAGATAGCAGGTGTCACACGTCCAGCAGTGGGAGGCTAGCCTGGGTACCTGCTTCGTGCACTCAGCACACAACCTCCACGCTCCAGATTCAATTACTTCTTCATACTCCTCATCCCTAGCTTTGTTTGGGGTTTCAAAACCGGGACAAGAGGTGGCACAAACAAGATAAAAACTGGTACACGAGATGCAGGTAAAGGTCACAAAGGCAAAGTTTTCATATGGGCTAATCTTGAGGTAAGGAATAACTTGTGTATAATATATAATGAGGAGAAATGATATAGATGCCGTTAACCAAGCAAAATAAAACCTAGATCTCGAATACTTCTTGCCATCTTTTAATCTTCGTATGCCATAAGTCGAGGTATTGTCAGTAGCAACCTTCTTCCTGATGAACCTGTGTATTGAAAACAACATGGCAGGAAGGAAAACAACGTATGTAATAATAGTTACAGTCCATGTAAAGCATCCCAAGAAAATTGTGAGCAGCACACACACAAGAGCACCAGCCACATCCAATGGCACCTTCTTGGCCCCTCCACGCCACGGTATTCTCAGCCGATCATACACTGTCTCCGTGATCTTTTCAACATTTCTTTTTTCAAGGGATTTTAGTGTAAATAATCTGAAATATAGAAAAGAATTTATTACTTTTAACAAATACTATACTGTACAACAGTTAATATATCATACTGTATGTCTATAAATGTCAAGCTATTAAAAATTGGATAATACAGTACTGTATAATGCATCTTTCAAAATACAGACAAAATTTAAGAGAAACTTGGATTTTAGAATCCTTAAGACTTTCCAGCTACAGTACAGTACTTATAAATGCTAAAAATTTCTTTATAGAAAATTAAAGAATAAGAAAATGTTATGTCAAATGATGGGATTGACATTTTTATCTCTGGACTCATAATCATTTCTCCTCATAAGAATGAGGAGAAACTAACCTATCAAATGCCTCGTCAATGGCTTCACAATCACAAAAAGCACCGAGCAGGTGTGAACGCTCCCCTTCTTTGTTAATGTATTCACAGCAACACAATGCAGAATCATCTTGGGCTGGCTGTAATAGAAATGTATTTAAAATACTAAACTAAATATAGTTTATTCACATGGCAGTGATCAAGGCAGGCATTCATATTCAGGTTTATTTCACAACAAAAAATATTACTGTATTATGAAATACATACAGTGAAGTATTGTATTCTTAAAAATAAAAGTACTAATACAGTACCTCTAATAATACTAGTTTAAATGATTTATTGAGAAAAACAGTAGGAGCCAAGAGAAGGATTTGAAACTGCACACTTGGTACCCCCACAATAACATGATTTCATTGAGCAAATGATTTCTTCATTAGTGTTATTACTGTACTTTAATCAAAACTCCACGAGCTTCAATTGAGAAAAGTATCCCTAGGCTGGCACATCTGACAATAAAAACCCAGCGTTGAATGTAATGCAATGCCATTTTCTGGGCAAGACCCGGAGGCTCCCCTAGAACTATCCAGGCTGATATAGATATATTAGACTTTGGCATCAGTTAATGTGAATGGAGTTCTAGGCCTACTGGGGACCACGAGCCAGAACGTGGCCTCCCCAGAGAAAGGAAAGGAAAGGAAAGGAAAGGAAAGGAAAGGAAAGGAAAGGAAAGGAAAGGAAAGGAAAGGAAAGGAAAGGAATATAATATAATATAATATAATATAATATAATATAATATAATATAATATAATATAATATAATATATAATATAATTATTATATTATATTATAATATAATAATAATATTAATTATTATTATAATATTATAATATTATATATATATATATATATATATATATATATATATATATATATATATATATATATATATATATATATATATATATATATATATATATATATATATACATATACATATATATATACATTATATACATACATATACATATATATATATACATTATATGCATATATATATATATATATATATATATATATATATATATATATATATATATATATCCAGACAAAGGACTTCCGGAAGATGTAGTTTACATTATTAATTACTTATTACTCATTGGTCAGTGTACCTAGGTAAATACAGTACTAAGTTGGACAGTCCTGGGGTACAAACATCACCTAGACGTATAACACAGCCCTTGGGCCGCCAAAACATCTGTGCCAAAGCAGACATACATATTAAATTAATCAACAGTAAATCAATGGTCAAATAAAGTCAAAATAAGAGGTAAATACTGACCATCTCGAGCGGCCGCCGACTGGCAATTGTTGACACACCACAACAAACGCCCTCCTGCTTATGTTGACATCTGCCTAATATAAAAATCTAGTTAATTATCATCCAAAGCAGAAGTAACGAGTTAAAATAGAATAATACATTATTATAATTTCGTGTTAGAGTCGTGTAGTTGGGAGATTTAGCAGGAGTTGAGGGAGATTAGGGAGATGGGAGCGGAGAGGAGACGTGGCACCAGCGCGGACCAACGGGACCAAGCCCGCCAGCCTCTCCGCCATATTACCGCCGGGACCACCCGACCTCTCCTGTATATATGTCAACTTGTGACGAAGCCATCGCTAACCTGAGGTAAGACCACCCTCCCACACCACCAATATCGGTGCGAAGAAACCCGTTGCGGCGCCGGGGGAAACCCGGGGCCAGAAATAAAGGCGTGAGCGACACCGGAGCCCACTAGGCGGTGTGCGTATTTAGGTTGGCATTCCTGTGTGGTTCTGATGGCTGGCAACTGCACCGACGAGGCCACCAGGGCAGCCACACTCACACTCACACTCAGCCACTCACGCACTCACACGCACTCAAACACACTCAAACTCTTATGATCCCCCTTACCTAGACCGTACTTAGGACCAGAGGATAGATAGATACAGATAAAGGAAGGGGGGGACATGAGTGTAGGTGACAGACAAGCTGTCTGCCTCAAGGCACTATACTCCTCCCACCATGTGTCACCATCACTGGGAGGCACAAATGACAGCCCCCATGACACCACTAGGGTGTCATGGGTAACTGATAGGGCAGGTGCCATGACACCATGTTAGTGTGAAAGGTGACTACAGGGGATGTAGGTGGTAATATACTCATTATATTACACATTAGTATAGTGTCTTGTCATATATATCTTATTTCTTTATTATTCTCAGTATTACATTATATTTCAGTATATTATTTATATTGAATATAATCTTTTAATAACTGTAATTTTATATAATATATAAATCACCACTATAGTAAAATTTTGTATTTTATTACACCTATTTTTTATTTTATTATTACACTATTTTTTATTACAATATTTATAAATGTGTATAGTATTACTATTATTATTATTTTTATTAATTGTAATTATTATTAGGGAGTATGATTGAGTATAATGCCATTAGTATTGACTGGTGTAATATACTTGTATATACAGTACTGACTTGTATGTCTGGTGATTGTAGTAGTGTAGTTGCTGCAGCTGTATCCCCCATACATTACCACCCATACCTTCCCTTGTAGTGGTGCCTTCATCATTATCATCACTATTATTACCAGCACCATCATTATTATCACCACCATTATCATTATCACTACTAATGTCACCCTTATCACCATCACCACTACCATCACTATTATCACCACCACCATCAGTACCATCATAATCACCATCATAATCACCATCATAATCACTACTATCATCACCACTACTACCATCATCATCACCACTACTACCATCATCATCACCACTACTACCATCATCATCACCACTACTACCATCATCACTAAGATCATAATCACCATCTCCACTACCATCATTATCATCTCCATTATCCCCACTACCACCACCATTGTCACTTATCACCATTATAATTACTTATTACCACTACCATTGCCTTTATCACCACAACCATTATCACCACTACCATCATTATCACCACTAACATCATCACCACTGCCATCATTATTACCACCATTACAATTATAATAATTTGATATACAGAAACTCATTTATTAGCACCACCGCCATTATCACCACCATTTTCACCATCACCATGATCACGGCTTTAGAACATGCTCTTGCTGATCACTGACAACATGTTATCATACCTACAGATTTGAGAACTGCAATTGAAACCTTGCAACAAGAACACATACATGACAACATCCATCTGATAACATATGTCATATCATTAATGCAAGCACTCAAACCTACTATCATTACCATGGTTACTACTACCATCACCATGATCACTACTCAAATCACCATGATCACTATTGCCACCACCATTATCACAACTACTGCTGCCATTCGCTGCCAGGAAGTGGAAATGGTATTGAGACCTTACAAAGAGTAACTACCTCTTATTTAAACTTCACCAATATGGATCCCAAGGCCTTGCCCTGAACTATATTCGATCCTATCTTAGCGACAGACACCAATATGTAGCCATCAATGATATAACTTTCCCCACTCTACCATTAACTGTAGGAGTGCCACAGGGCAGCATCCTAGTACCTCTCCTGTTTCTTATATACATCAGTGATCTCCCTAATATCTCTAACATTCTTAAACCTGTACTATATGCTGACGATACTACCTTCCTCTACTCAGACCCCAACTCTCACACACTAAATAATGTAAATAACGAATTAAAAAAAAAAGTCTTGTCACTAACAAACTCACACGAAACATAGAAAAGACCTACTACATTCATTTTATTTGGAAGCAAATCAACAAATTAAATTCGGCTTCAGATATACAATGTTAACATCAGCAATAAAAATGATTGGAAGTTCCTTGGCCTATACATAGACAAGAGACTCAACTTCAGCACCCACATACAACACATAACCAAAAAAAGTCTCAAAAATGGTCGGTATACTTTCTAAAATCAGATATTATGTTCCAAACTCTGCTCTCCTCTCATTATACTATGCACTAATCTGTCCCTATCTTGCATATGGTATCTGTGCATGGGGTTCAACCCCTGCAAACTACCTCAAGCCTGTCATTGCCCAACAAAAATCTGCTATCAGAACAATAACAAACTCTGTTTTCAGACAACACACAGCCCCTCTGTTTAAATCTCTAAACATGCTAAACATAAACTCACTCCACACATTCTCTTGTGCCATTTACATGTACAAAACCTTGTTCCTAAATGCTAATCCTGATCTGAAACTCTTCCTTGTCAGATGTATTAGAACCCATAATTACCTCACCAGAAATAAATATATCTTTTGATATCCCCAAAGTTAAACTAAATCTGTGTAAACACTGTGCAAATAAAGGGGACCTAATCTATGGAACTCACTCCTTAATGAATTAAAAAGCTGTCCAACCTATGCCTTATTCAAAAGTAAAACCAAAAGTACCTAATTTCATCCTCTAGTTTCCTACCCAGTACTTCAAACTTGCACTGTATCTTGTGCTACCTATTCCCCCAATATATGTGCTTAAGTCATACAACTTCACCTTTGTAATCACTGCTGTCATCTAATATCATGGTTGTTATGTTGAATGCAAATTTTACTACAATATACCTAGAAATAATCCTCAAATTATGCTACAATGTACCTGTTGATAATCCTCAAATTTTACTGTAATGTACCTACTAGTTTTCTTCAAATTTTCTTACAATGCACCTGTTAACATTTTTCAATTTTGCTACAAATTATCTACTTAAAATTCTTTTTTCAATTTTGCTACAAATTACCTACTTAAAATTCTCTGTTAAATTAAGGACCTGACCAAAATGCTATGCATATTAGTGGCTTTACAGGAATGTAAAAACATTAATGCTATACACTCTCATAAACCCAATGTACCTTATTGTATATAAATAAATAAATAAATAAATAAATAAATAAATAAGATAACATGGACTCCACAAATAGTCAGAAGACTGGCAAATGCTTTTTAATATTGAGAAATGCAAGACCTTGCATGTGGGGCATGACAATCTACGGCTCAACTACCAGATTAACAGCATTTCCTTGCAGTAGATTGATGAAGAAAAGGACCTTGGAGCCAGAAACCAACATTCACTGAAAGTTGCAAAACAAGTGGGAGCTACAGTGAAAAAAGCTAGCCAAATGCCTAGGAATAGTCAAGTGAATCTTTGACTTCAAGGAAAAGTAGGTAGTTATTAAACTGTATAAATCTCTAGTGCACTCCCACTTGGATTATCATATCTAAGCATGGAGACCTCATTGTCAAAAGGACATAGCTACTTTAGAGAAAGTTCAACACCGGGCAACAAAAATAATTCAAGAACTAAATCAACTCTCATTCCAGGAACGATTTAAGAGTCGATTTAGAGGAACGGTTGAGGGCCACAGGGCTAACAATACTGTACTGCAAACCAGACATGACTGGGCTGATCTCATCAAACTTTTAATATACTGAACAATTTGGAGGACATTGATCCAGACAATTAAAAGGTCAGATGTAAAACAAACAAGGAGCAACACTTTCAAGCTCAAAAAGCCACAATGTAGGACAGAAAATAGGAGATGCTACATCACCCATAGGGTTACAAACCCCATGGAACTGCTTACACCTAAGTTGTAAGTTGAGTTGTTGCACAACTCCACCTAAGTCTGTGGAGTTGTGCTCTGGTTGTTGGTCTAGAGTGGCCTCTCCAGGGTGCAAAGCCAGGGAAGGTTGATACGGAGAAGAAGCTGTTACCCAAGCAGCAGGTCCCTCCTCTCCATGGTGTTAAAAGTCTCCAGTGTAATGGCAAACACCAATATGATTGGTTTCAGCGCCGTCGCAGGAACTGTGAGCTCCGGAGTTGACTTCGAAGTTGGTGAAAGAAGGCACAGGGACTCCAAACCCTGAGACCACCGTAGTCGGGGCCAGAGAAGAACAACCCCAGCAAGGACAAGAACGACTCCAGCCTCCTGAAGCAGAGCCTGGGCTGCACGAGCCCTAGGAAGTGGATGTCCCAGTCCCGCACCTAGGGGTTCCAGACAGAGATCATCACAGCCCCCTTTCACCCGAGGCCGGCTTCCTTCTAGACCAAGCAGAAGGAAGAGTGATAATTATTAAATACAATAATTATTATTATAATAATTATTACAATAATAATAATATAATAATTATTATTAAATACAATAATTATTATTACAGTATAATAATTATTACAATAATAATATAATTAATTAATATTTATGACTTCCTTCTGCTTGGTCTATGTAATATTACTATATAGTAATACTTACAGTATTACTATATAGTAATATTACTATATTACTATATAGTAATATTATACTGTACTGTCTTGGCACTTTCTCATGATAATTACCATACCTTATTCAGTACTGCCTGTTTGTTCCTTTGTGAGCAGCCAGTGCATCACATTTTATTGAGTTTTTGTATGTTTGATTAATATATACAGTACTGTATATCCTTTACTGTATTTATCTTTACAGAATATGGAAGGGTTATCCCTAGATGTGTCATCACTGGGTGAAGGGGCCCAGATGATCACCCTGGTGGAGACTACATCTCTTGATGACGATTGTACCCAACCTAATGTCCATATCCTCACTGCCCACCAGGTAACTTATTACATTTCAACCACCTTCTGTACACTTTATTTTCAGTAAACTTTTATTCTTGTTTATTTCTTATAAACTTCTTGGTGAGTGCACCACCCGTCAACGAGATATCTCAGTGAGCACAGTACAGGAATTATGGCAATTTTCCTTTTGGCTCTTCCAGCTGTTGGGTTGGGAGGCTTCTTCAGAGGCGTGTTTTTTTTTTCCTTCAGATCTGAGCTTTGTTTTCTGCTTCTCCAGAGAATGGTATGCCTGACTTACAGTAATAATGTAAATGTAATTTACCTGATTTACCTTGTAATTTACATGAATTTTACCATGAGGGATAAAGTTTACCACTAATACTAGTGGTCTTGATGAGGACAGGAAGCCGGTGGCTTGTCAAAGCCCCCCTCCCCCCCCCCATTTGCCCTGATGATCTTTTCCAGCTGTAAAACAGCTGTAATGAAACACTTTTTGGTGGGCCACTCCCTTTTTTCCTGTTGTAGCTGCGATGGGGGAGGGATGAAGTGTCTGCATATACTGTCTATAGTACTTGAATACAATTGTAACATTTTCATATTTTATAATCATTAGTTGGAAAAGAGTGAATCTGAACAGCAACAAGAAGAGAGACAGCAACATACTCATCTGCACCATCACCACCACCATCACCACCACCACCACCATCTACAAACAGCAGATCCCAACCAGGGATTCCAGAAATTGCAGCAAAATGGATTGCAGAGCAGTCCACACTGCATGGTCTGTAATGCCAAGTTGGGAGTGTCTGCTAGAGGTGCTATGGAGGTCCTCTCTGATAAAGTAAGTCATCATCAGTCTTGTTTGTGTTTTACAAGCACTCTGTGATACACAGAATATATATTTCTGAAACTTTGATCCTTATTTTTTGTCTTGATTTTTATTATATAACTGTGGATGCTAGACATTTATAATAAATCCAGATGGTGAGTCACAATAATGTGGCTGAAGATATGATGACCAAGCCACACACCAGAAGATGAAGAAACAACGACTTTTCATGTTCACAGCTCTTTGTTCGATTTCTCTTTCTCTGTCTACCACAAACCCTTGCATAGTGGTACAGTATTTACATTCATTTCTTTTCCTACCATCCTCCTCCTGTTAAGAAAAGTGTCCTTGTTTCACTCTTCCTTAGCGGAAGAGTGAGACGCTCCCCTGGACGTTAGAGCGATGGGCTCGCTTCATGAAGGTTGGCGTTCAATCCCCGACCATCCAAGTGGTTGGGCACCGTTCCTTTTCCCCCGTCCCATCCCAAATCCTTATCCTGATTACTTCCAAGTGCTATATACTGTAGTCGTAATGGCTTAATGCTTTCCCCTGATAATTCCCTCTACACATCAGTGACCCTCAGTTTCTTGACTCTAATACAGTATTTGCTTTATTTTACAAATCTTTCTCTCGCCTTGGATACCCCTTACATTTTATCAGCTGTGCCTTTTCTCAAGAGAAATGAAATTTCTTTTATTCCAAACCTGTTTCCAACACTATTACAATATTTCTTTATGATAAATGAGGAATGTATAGATTTTATAAACTTTTGTTTATCCAACAAATACCATGTATATACCTGTAATGTACATACAGTACCTTTTATTATACATTTATTATTTTTCCATACTCTAGATTATTCTTTTCTTAATATTTTGACACAAAATTCATAAAATTATAGCCAAGAAAAAGCTTAAAATTTAAAAATATACAAATTTTATGAATCTTTTGGAGCCTCGAGAGAGCCAGACTATTTACCGTCGGGCATGTGGTGATGGACTGTAAGGTGGAGGTGCTAATCTCAACAGTTTACTAGCATTTTTACAATTATTCTCATGACATGTTATCTAGTATTGTATCACATTAGTGTTATTGGCTACAAAGTAAAATAAGCTAAAATAATACTTAATATTATTAACATTATGCTACATACTTTCAGTTCAACAGCTAAGGAATGTGTCTTCAGCTTTGAACTTAATAAGTGTTTTGTCACAGGCGAAGACTTCACACCGGCAGCTGCTGGTTCATGCTGTGCTGAGTGCCATTGTCAACCAGGACCTCTGTGATATGGTTGCTCACTCAAGCATCTTGTGTAAAAAGTGCTTCAAGCTTATCGATGACATTGATTCCCTTGAGGGTCAGCTAATGAACTTGAAACAGGCAAGTGAAACACTTTTGATAGATCAATCCATGTATCTACTATGGTATTTATTACCAATGTAGTTACATGGTGCATGCAAAATCAAATTCTGTGACTGATGTGATCTTGTAGTGTGGAGCAATCTCACCTGCGTGCCTCTGTTCCCTCTATTGTGTCCCTGTTTCACCTGTGTAATGAGTCTGTTCTTTTCTGAGGATGTTAAAGGGGTGGCTGAGGCCAGGAAACCCATAGGTGTACTATATGGTGCTACTGCTACTTGTTAGGTAACGTGGCAGGCTTGCTAGGATGTACTGTTTTATGAATGGATCCTATCTTGGTGAGTTTAAACTGTGCTGAATGCTCTCCTAGTGACGTCCTAGCACCTATTATAACACTGCAGAGACTGATAGACAAATTTCCTGTGGTTTTGATGCTCTAGAATGTCATCCTGCCTAATAACATGATCCTGATTCACAGACACAGCAGATCTTACCTTTTCGGAGCAATCAAGTGAACTACTCTGAAAAAGTGAAAAATACTTTTCATATAACTCAGTCATGATTTTTGTCCTTCAGGTGGTGACTAATAAGTACATGAGAACCCTGGCCTTGGTGAAGCAGAACTGTCTTGAGGGGAATGTGGAATGTGTACTGGAGGAGGACTCTCTCAACCTGGAAGCCTCTACTCTTACTAAAGATGATAAAGATTTTAAAGTGTACATGGGATCAGGTTAGTCAGTCTGATACTCTAAATAAGAATCCTAAGAATTTACAGAATTACTAAATTTACAGAATCCTAAGCTTAAAATCTTGTATATTTATTAATTTATAATTTCCTTCCTATCTAGAGACATACTGGTACTGGGCAGGCCATTGAGGGCAATTAAGTCATAGTGCGGTTTCATTGACATTATTATACTGGCTGCCACTTTGAATGTTGTGGGATAAGTACACATTAAAAGAGCAGACCAAGGAGGGAGGGAATTATCAAGGGAAAG
This sequence comes from Procambarus clarkii, assembly GCF_040958095.1. Lineage (NCBI taxonomy): Eukaryota > Metazoa > Arthropoda > Malacostraca > Decapoda > Cambaridae > Procambarus > Procambarus clarkii. Next base: position 17,396,093 of record NC_091227.1, on the reverse strand, counting down.
TGCCAAGCTATTACAACTATGGCACTTGGAAAGGATAAAAACCAAAAAGTAACAAATTTCCCCCTCACAGTTTCCCACCTTGTGCTACTAACTCGCACTGTATCTTGTGTTACCCACTCACCAAATGTAGTACTTAAGACATGCAACTTCATCACTATAATCTATTCTATTAATTTGTAATATAGTTATTATATTGAACTCAAATTCTGTTATAATGTTCCTGTTATTACTTTTAATGGTTAGCTTATGGATCTGCCTGAAATGCTATGTATGTTGATGGCTTTGCAAAAATGTAACACTCAAACCCCAATGTATGCACCTTCTCAACCCAATGTACCTTCTTTTATATAAATATAAACAAATAAAATATAAAACTGGTCCCCAGAAGGCCAAACAATACTATCTGTGACTGTTGTGACCTTTCAGTATGAAGCACTCTCAAGAAGATAGCTTCAGTGAGTCACCAGGACTCTTTCAGTAATTCAATGCTGGGTTTATCTTTATCTGCTCTTACTACGATCTCTCTCCTGATGATTATAAGGCCCTCTCTTCTGTCATCTAGTTCCTCATTAGTCATGTGTTGCTTGCTGGTAGACTGTAGGCAGTAATATTTATCAGTTTATCATTCTGATTGCGAGTCTCCATCACCATTCTCGACACAGTGAGCGTGAGAGTGAGTGAGTTTGTGATTTTTGTGAATATATGTTTCTGATTTACAAGATGCCTGTAGTGCTCAAAATCCTTGTGTCCCACTTTAGTTAGACAGTTTAATGTATTCACTCAAAGTGCAATTACATAAGTGAAGTGTGAGTATGAGCATGTCTGAGTGTACTAATTGAAGCAGCTTCTTTACTGGCAGGCAGTGGAGGACGTACTCGTCGAGGTCGTCGAGGCAGAGGACGAGGTCGACCACCAAATGTAAAATTTGAAGTAAAGCAGGAGGAATCAGTTGAAGTCATTACTGGTCTAGCAGCCTGTGAACCTGTTGAGTCATTGAAACACCAGGTATTAAAGTCAACAGTATTCCGTGTCCATTAAGATATCATGTATGGTAAGAGTATATTGATATGAAAATTACTGAAAAATCAAGCATGGAAAAGAGTGCTTATTATTTAAATATATGTTATTAGCAGGAGCACATTTAGTCAATCAAAACTAACTTAATACCAAATAGGAAAATATTTTATAATAAATGCATATGAGGCAATCCATAAAGGTCAGGAATTCTAATTCTTTGCAGTGTATAAATTCACAATATCATGTACTATCACAACATAGCAAAGTACATAAGGGTATCAAAGTACTGTTCATAAGAGTATCAGCAGTTCCTGTGGCAAAGTGGTAAGACTGGCGTTTCGCGAGCCCTTTGGCCTGGGTTCGTATCCTGGCCAGGGAGGATTTATTTGGCACCAATCCTTATCTGTAGTCTCTGAACTTTCTCAAGTTTCTCTTTATGTTTCACAAAGTGTGGATTCCATGCTGGAACTGCATACTCCAGTAATGATCTCACATGGGCAGAGTGTATTTAAACTCCCACCTTTGACAATGCAGATGTTGGGATTACAGACATTTTCCCAGATACAGGTGACAACATGAGTGAAATAGAATTCTTTACGGCTTATTTTGATGTGCCGCTCATGGAACATATCATCGTCTGGTAGCAAAGACAGTGAGCACCCACTGAAACTCACACTCGGCGAGGGTGGGCTCGATGGATCAATCCATAACAGACCATGCCACAGACCTGCAAGTGATTCCCAGGGCCTGAAAGCAGCTAGCCAAGTAGAAACACCAGGTACTGGGGCCATTCTTCAGAAGAACAGTCACCAAATGTAGCCTCAACAATCAGGCTACTAATAGTGACCATGTCATACTATTATAAACAAGCACACAAACCACAGTGTATCCCAGCACAGCCAAAGAATGCCCCCCAGCCAAGGGCTCAAACAAAGCAATCAAATATCTATGATTAGCCCAAGGTGAAGCTCTCCACTCCTGTGGCTAGGCCTCTCGGGAGAACTCCTGGACACAGCGGGAAAGATAACTCTAACTGTACAAGGGCAGCATTAGCAGGCACCCAGGAAAGTAAACCCTGAATCCATGCAGCTCAAAATGCAAGCCTACACAACAAGCCAGATTGAAAGCGCCCATGTGAAGCTAATACTAAAACAGAAACACTACATAAAGCAAATGGCCCCTGCAGGACAACAGAGTCCAAGGATGGCCGGCAGTTAACTTTAAGTGGTGGGGCTTACCCACGACCGATGGATCAGAATGGTACAGGTAGATCCAAACGCTGCCTCATCAGCAACAGAACTGAGATGGAGAGCCAGTTGGGGCCATGCTGACTGGTGGTGGTAATCAGTACAGTACTAACAAATTTTGAGCTAGTTTGAGGGAAACCCTTGTTCTGTGTGAATCAGTTTCAAAGTTGTTTGGTGACTTTAATTTTTCAGTGAATCTTCCAGTTGTTTGTCAAGTGTTGCTGACTTTCTAGACACTTTTTCTGGTGAGGGTGGCAGATTGTCACTTGGTCGCTGTGCCTCTGTGAAATGGGGGCAGGTTTTGGCTCTGGTCCCCAGTAAGCCAAACAGAACTTCTGCAACTGATGTGATCTAGTATGGAGCAATTTCAGCAAAATGGCTTCATAAATATGCATTGTAAATTTTGAGACAACCATGAATTGTGTAAATAACTGTAGGATATAAGGCTAAGGTGGCCAAGTTGCTTGCACAACAGATATGTAATTAATGGGTTTTATTAATAAGTGTAATATTACTTCTAATAGGAATATACAATAACCTGATTAGGTCCATGAACATTGCATACAGGGCCTTCTCGGCTCATCAGACAGTAATGACGACCTTGAAGGGAGGCTGGATGAAGCCCTGGAGGATGATGGAGGGACAGATATGCTTATGGTTGAAGAAGAAATACTAGAAGCTTCTGCTGTTGCTGAGGCAGTGGAAAATGTTATGGAGGTGGATGGACTGGACTTGGATGAAAATGAAACATGTGTTCAAGTAAGATTTAAGTTTATAATGTGTAGTAGTTTTGTCTACATGAAATATAGTGTGTTCAGTATACTGTATTGTTAGTTAATTTGTGTTGTGAAATAATGCAATCTGCCGAAGAGATAATGTTGATTAGAACTGTAGTTCAGTACTGCAGTTTTTGGTGTATCCTTATTTGATTTTAAACCATATCAGAGATAAACTTGTGATAGATTATCAATACAATACTCAAAGTTGCACCATTAATAGCTTAAAGTAGCTTGGAAATTTATTCAGCTGATTAAAGATATTTTATGTTTAGTGTATGTGTATTTATGGTATTCCATGTTATTTTGTTATGAACTGTCATTCCTGTTATGTTTATAATGATAATGACTGATAATGTTTAGGGATATAGCTGTGGTGATGTTCATCTAATTGTTGATAATAATTAGATAATCCCTGATTAGTACAGTCCTTCTTTCAATTTCTTATTGCAGGTTTTCCCACAAGATTTGCTGAAATTTAAGTGTGACACCATCATCATTTTAATTTTGTAAACTACCCAGCTGTTAAATTTACAAGGATTTTCTGTGTGGAGCCTTGTCGGCTCCCTGAAGCTATCCAGACTGAATGTGCAGTCTTAGTTTGGGGTCATCAGTTACGGGAGGTTTTCTGCTTCTCAGATTTTCCCCCTGCGGATGTTCGGGAGCCTCTTAGTGCCTACCTTCTGCGTGACCCGGAATTCGCCTCTATTTTGGACCCGATCTCTTTTAAGTTCAATTTCTCTTCCCCATACTGTGTGCGTTATGAGGTTCCTGGGTCCTCCTGGCTTGTAGACTGCTCTCTCTTTACTCTGGGGGGTGTGGCACAGTTTTTGTCGTACCCGCACGCTTGAGTGGTGTGAGGTTTCCTCGGTGTTACAGGTTTTCTTGTGAGGGGGGGGGTTCTCTTGAGTTACTTAATGAGTACCTTTACGCCCCTGCGCTTTCTTGTGAGGTCAGATTGCAGCAGTTGCATGCTCAGGTCCCTGTGCCCTTGGCTGCCTTGGTTGCTGATGATAACCGTACTCACAGTCATTTGGCTTCAGTCTTATGCTTCTTTAGCCTTCTGGAACTATCTTTAGACTTGCAGAGGATGCGTAGGCATTGAGCGCCGGGCCTTCGAATGGGGAGCTGATCTCGACGGCTCGGCCGTCTAACCCTTCCCCCCATCTGAGGGTTAGAGCAAAGGGCTAACCCTATGCCCCCTTCCCTGTCTCTCTGTCAGCATCAGAGAGACAGGAAGGGGCAAAGGGTTAGCACCCCCTCCTCCCTTTCGGGGGAAGGAGGGGTTGCTAACAAGCCGGCACACTAGTTGGATGACATTTTGTTTGTTTTCTTTTGGGAGGAGTTCTTTGGCTCTGTTTGGACATAGGTTGCAGTTTTGATTAGTTGGGGGATTGTATTGTTTTGCCTACTTTCTGGGGGTATATCCGGTCAATGGCAGACATGACATACTCTAAATGTAGAATGCTCATATGGCCATTGCTTCCTGCGCCTCTAGGAAGTGGAACAGGTTCTGGCTCTGGTTTCCGGTAGGCATAAAGAATTCCCATAACTGATGACCCCAAACTAAGATGGCTCATGTCAGTTCAGATAGCTTCAGGGAGCCTCCTGGACTCGCCAAGAAAATGGCTTTTCATTACATTCAAAGCTAGATTTTTTTTTACATCTATAGTTATTTCAATAAAAAAGACTTGCCTCTTAAATTTTTCAGATTGGTGGGCTAACTTTACCTACTTTAAGCAATCATGAATTAGACGATGAGCATGATTCACAAGATTTAAATTCAGACACTCACCTACTGGAAGATGGAACCGAGAAGTACAAATGTCGGTTCTGTTCCCTCAAACTGAGTGTGCTAGCTGACATTCAGACTCACATGAGAGAGGTGGGTATTTACCTTAAGGTGCATTTATAAGTATACAGTATCTCCATTTTCTTCATAAATAATTCTGTACTGTACAACTTTCTTTAGCATGTATGAAAGGATGCTTCCCAGTTACAAGTGCTATTATTGATGTATAGGAATTAATTAACTTCATGATACCTTCATTGAATAATTTGTTGTATTTTTTCTCAGTCTCATCCTGAGCGCCTGTATGAATGTGAAGTTTGTCAAGAGAGGCTTACAACCAAAGCTGAGCTGCTGTGCCACTTGGAAGAGCACATTGCCTCAGGAGAGAAACATTATGCTTGTACAATGTGTCCACGAAAATATGCTCTTCCTCGGCAGTTAAAAGAACACATCAGACATCACATGAACAAAACCTTTGCGTGTTCTCAGTGCCCAAAGAAATTCCGGTCAGAAGCAGCTCTTCAAGAACACTTTAATGTTCACACTGGAAATCGTCCGTATGGTTGTGACCAGTGTTTCAAAAAGTTTACATCTAAGCACATCCTTAAGACCCACATGAAAACACATGGTGTACGCCATAGACCACACCAGTGCAGAACGTGTGGCAAGACCTTTCTTACATCACATCACTTGGCTGATCACCTAAATGTGCATGAAGGAAAGAAAAATTTTATATGTGAATCATGTGGAAAAGCCTTTGCAACTCAAAGAAGCCTAGATTTGCATGCCATTATCCATTCAGGAGTGAAAAATTTTCCTTGTACAATTTGTAATAAACTCTTTGCAAGAAAAGGTGAAGTTGAGGATCATGAGAGAACACATACTGGTGAAAAACCTTTCCAGTGTGAAATATGTGGTTCTACTTTCAGCCAGAGGAGCAACTTACAGTCTCACAAGAGGGTCACACACTTCCAAGAAAAGAGATATCATTGTAATCAATGCAGCAAAGCATTCAAGAGGAAGAGGCTTTTGGTTTATCATGTTATGAGTGTACACACAGGTGAGCGTCCATATAAATGTGAACAGTGTGAAGCAGGCTTTGTGTATCCTGAACATTATAAAAAACATTTAAGAATCCATACTGGTGAAAAGCCATTTCCATGTGATATATGTGGTAAGATGTTCAATTCCAGGGACAATCGAAATGCTCACAAATTTATTCACTCAGATAAAAAGCCATATGAATGTATGTTGTGCGGTGCTGGATTTATGCGCAAACCTATGTTAGCCTCTCATCTTCAGCAACATGGTCATACAGAAAACCTCGAGACTTATATTAAAGTAAATCCTCCAACTATTGTGGCTTCTGATATGACAGGGGAAAGTGTACCGAGTCCAACTGAAACTATTCAAAGCATAAAGCTGGATGAAGAGAGCTTGGAGCCAAGTTTAGATGGACCTGTGCAGTTGGTGCGTAGTAGTGTGCGTGATGGAGATACTGTAGAAGTTGTATCTAGACCTGTCCACATCATTGAAGCTGATGATTTGCCACGTTATATCATCCATACTACAAGTGGGGGGGAGCGAAATGAAGAAGGTGTGGGGCATTTCTTTGCTTCTCTTCAAGGTCAGGTTGTAGAAGTGCGAGCAGAAGACATTGAACGTTACACTGACCTTACTCCAGACCAAATAACACAAGTTGCTCAAGTGGCAGCTCAAGTTGTCGCTGGTCAGCCTGCAAACAGTGGTATCCAACAAGTGTCTGTCTCTAGTGATCTTCGTCCATTTAATATTCAACTTGAACCTGGCACTCGTGAAATTACACTTCAAGCTCAAACAACAAATGCAGTTTCAACTTCTGATGGTGTTGCCACAGGTACTGCTGTTACAACACGTGATGTCAGTATACCAACAGTTAGTCAGGTGCAAGGAAATGCTGGAACAACAGTCCTGGTAGGAGGACGTCATATACAGTATGAATCGGGAGGACTTGCACAAAGCACTCTGAGAAAAGCTTTGACAGACAGACAAGAGTTACGTACTATATCTGTTCATAACATAACATCAGATTCACGCTCGCTTCGGTTGTGGCCTCAACAGGCTATTAATTCATCAACAAATAATTTTATTGGTAATTAATAATCAAGTTATATTTGTTATAAAATATATGTATGGCTATGCTGAGTTACTTAGAGTATTGTGCACTGAAATGCTGTATGATTAAAGGGTGTTGAAGATGTATATATTTAGCTCTATTTTTGAAAGATGGATTGTTAATGCTTCTTTGTTGCAAGTCTATGTTTAGAATAAGAAAGTTAAGATGAACTTTCATGTATATTTCCATATAAACATGTATATTCTAAATATCATAGGTTTAAATCATAAATATCATTCCTTTAAACCATAAACTTCAAGTTGTGTGGACTATTGGAAATACTGTATAGTTTGTTTCTTAATTAATATGCAGTTTTAATGCATAATAGCTAATGTTAAATGTAATGAAATGCCTCTTTCTGGTAGGGCCTCAGTCTTGCTGAGATGTCTTCCTTCTGCTGAGTCACATCAGCCATCAGAGTCCTGTATAGCCTACTGGAGACCAGAGCCAGAACCTTGCTTCCCTCACAAAGACATATGGAGGTGAACATTTTTACAATTACTGTCACTGAGAAAACATCTAGAAAGTAAGGCAAGCAATACAGACAGCTGTAACTTTCAAAGAAAATGGAATACAAACAGCCAAACGACTTAAAACATTCACTAAGAAATGAGCTCGTACCCGGCCCCCCTTAGTTATAATTGGCCACTATCAGCATCCCAGGAACTTTCAGGAATCGGGGAACCACCAAGGCTCCCTGAATATATCTAACAACAGAGAAGAGGCTATCTTGATTTATCTTGAGATGATTTCGGAACCTAGCGTCCCCGAAGCCCGGTCCTCGACCAGGCCTCCTTTTTGTTACACACCCCCAGGAAGCAACTGTAACAGCTGTCTAAGTCCCAGGTACCTATTTACTGCTAGGTAAATAGGTACCTGGGACAGGTACCTATTTACCAGGTAAAATAGGTACAGGAGGAGTGTTAGGGAGTGACACATTCACATTCACGAAGTGTCCGACATCCTGGCAACTGGCCTGTCGTACTTCATTCCTATTTCCACAGAGTGGACGGTCAACACCGACTGATTCCTTTGGCTTTGTCTGATGTTTGGGCACCCGGAGGCACTCTAGTTGGATGATAATTTGCTTGACTGTTTTCTTTTGGGGAGAGTTCTTTGGCTCTGTTCGGATGTAGGTAGCAATTTTCACCAATAGAGGGTTTGTATTGTTTTGCCTATCTTTCTAGGGTGCCCTCCACAGGTTGATGGTCGATGGCTGTACGAGTGCTCATATAGCCATTGCTCCCTGTGCCTCTCTGAGGGAACAAGGTTCTGGCTCGTGGTCTCTGGAAGGCACAAGAAGGCACAAGATTGAAGGCATCAATCACAAGAACTGTGATTGATGACCCCAAACTAATATTGCACATATCAGTCTGGATAGCTTCAGACTGTGAGCCCTGTATACAGTATGCATGGAACTTTTTAAATCTTAAATGGTATGTACTTTAATATGGCCCTAGTTGTTTTGTGCAGCAGGAAGGGTTAAAAGAAAATTGAGGGCTACCAACTTGCCAAGGTGAATCAGAACTTTGAAACATGAGCCAGAAGGTAAAAGCCAACCTGAGCATGAAAGAGGCCAAGTCCATAAGGGAAGCAAGCTCCTGAGCCTGCAGGAGGAATTAGAAAAGGCCCATATGAGCTGAAGAAGGCACACAGCAGGATAACAAATGCTAGGACGCCTGGCATCACGGCCCTTGTGGATTTGTTCTTTAGGTGAGTACTACCCAGGGGAAGGCACTCAATACAGTAGCCTGGCCTTTCAGGGGGCAAAACTCCCAAACTCACCAGAGAAGTCACTCTGTCAGAGCAGGAAGCAACAATAAACAGGGGTTTAGGGAATAGCTATCCTAAACACATGGAGCTGAAAGTGAATTATAAATCAAGTCTGCACAACCTGAAACACACGCTTGAGGAGCAAATACCAAGGTTGGAAATGATACAAAAGTAAATGGCCCCCACAGGATAGTGTCCAAAGGATGGCCTACACTTATCTTGAAAAAAGTATGACTCACTTCAGCCAGGAGCACAGGGAGATCCATATTCACAGACATCAGCGACAGGATTGGGGCAAACTGGTGCAGGAGCGTGGAGTTCTTGGGTGCTGCCACCTGTTGGTGGCTAGTCATAACTGGGAGAGGGGGACTGTTCGAGCTCATTTCTAAGTGATCATTTGTGGAGTCATTTGGCTATTTTGGTGCTTCATTTTATATGATCATTGCAGTTATCTGTATTGCTTCACCTTTTGGATGTTTTATTGGTGAGGCTAACCATAACAATCCCCAGCTCCCTGTCTCTCTCTGTTAAGGAAGTCAGATTCTGGCTGGTCTCTGGTAGGCCATACTGGACTCCTAATGGCTGACATACTCAGTGGGGGGGGGAGTCTATCTTGGCAAGATGGCTTCAAAGAGTCATTGAGGTCTCCTCCATAAAGGGCATACTATTGAGTTACACTGAAGAAGAAAAGCAAAGGTGATAAGAGGGGGAGCCTTTTTTCAAGTGTTAATTACTGTACAAAAAAAATTGCTGTGTTCTAAATAGAAGAATTAGTTTATGTAACTAAGTGATTTAGTTTTGTAGCCAATAAAAAATTGTCTCGTTATATGAGAGAAACAGTGCAGCATACTAAAAAAAATAAACACTTAACCAAACAAATTGAGTTCTAGTACAGTATATTAGATACAAGCAAAATTAGTTTTCTGAAAAACTAAATTTTTAACATTTCAACATACAGTGGTACCTCAGTTTTTGTATTTAATTCGTTTCCAGAGATGGTACGAAAACCGAAACGAATTTCCCATAAGAAATAATGTAAATTAGAATTAATCTGTTCCACACCCCCAAAATATTAACTAAATATATTTTTTATACAGACTAATACTCTTAGGTACCTTACCTTTATTGAGGACTCTTGTTGGCATATGGAAGACAGTGAGGAAGGGGGGTGGAGGAGAGGGTGTTAGTGTTTGGAAGGGGAGTTCCCTTCCATTATAACTGCAGTGATGACATATCTGGGGTACTCTCTCTCTTACGTTTTGCAGGCATACCACTAGGACCTGACTGGCTCAGTACTTGCTTGTCTTACTAAGAATCTGTCTATAGACACTTGTTTTCCTACATTTTAACACTCGTCTGTAGTGAGACATCACATTGTCTCAATATGAATGATCTCTTGTTTTTCCTGTATCGTCTTCCTCACAACTATTTTCTTAGGTTGAACATTACCACTGACTTTTTTGGAACTTTACTTTCTTCTTGGTGTGATATATAATAAAAACTTTTATGTTCAGAAACCAAAAAAAAAGCACAAAAACAATTGAATTCTTCACAAAGAATTCAAACGCAATCATCACTAGGCGGGAGTCACTGGTAAACTGAAGCGCCATACTCTCGTTGGACCCGTACATGTATAAACAAATTCCAAAAACCGAGGCAAACAAAGAAAACCGAATCAAATTTTTTGATGAAATTTAGTACGAAACAGGGACATACGAAAACTGAGGTTCCACTGTACAGTTTTAGGGTTCCTATATTTTAGCAATGAAATTTATTTGTGTAGTTTCCAATTTTTTTTTGCAAACTCATTCATCATAAAATTATGGCCACTCCATATATAAATATTTTTTTCAGAATTAAATATTTTAATTAAATACTTTATGCATTTAAATTTTCCTGAGGTAAGAACCGATGGATGCATTTTAGGTTTTATTTACAGTAGTAGATATTTACAAATATTTATTTTTTTATCTTTACTGTATGTATTTGATTATTATAATACTGACTGGCTTGGCTTGTCTAAAACAGGAATTAATCATTTTATAATTCATGGGCATTTACTATGAGAATGCATTGAGAATGCATATACATTTATTGTATATTGTATATTAATTTGCTACAAAAAAAAGCAGTCAATACTGACAAAAAATAGTTAAAGATGTGTCTACAAATTTAGGACCAGCAAAGTAGGTACAGTACCCACAGTAGTACGTTTACACAGTAGCAAGGCATGCAGTAGAATTCTGCCCGTCACTGTAAACAGCTGTAAACTTGTAAACTTGAACATGAGTTATACGTGTTTTGTATTATATTACATCTATAATTATTATTATTATGTATTATTATAAATATATGTATTATATTTTTTATATAAAAGTCCAGATCAAACACATTAAACCAATAATCAGAACATGGCAGTCTTCTTATCACAGGAATAGGAATAGTGTATTAAGCTCTTTGGATTGATCTTTGATGCAGTAGTTGTCTTGGTTGTCTCACATCACTTACCTCTTAAGTTGAATATTCCAAGGCCTTTACCTTACTCAAAGTCTTGTCCAATACCTCCTGGTGGGTAGATAGGATAATACTGTTTCCATTTGCACTCCTCTGTGCTGTCTGCATTGTGATTGTCTCGAGTATTCATTGGCTTTGTCTTCTACTCTTTATCAGCTCGACACCTTGCATCATTCAGGGTTTCTGCTTTGGTTGAGGTGCCTTTCATTCTTTCCATATCCAATCTTTCCCTTGATCAATCAAAACAAGATTGCTACAATTGATACTGCATTTGATACTTTGCATGGTACCTATAACATCCCCATTCCTGCTTGTGCCATACTTTGACTTCTGACCCTCTTGAAGGCCCTGTTCCCTTTTCATTACTCACTTTTTAATTCAAGGATGGCCTGTTTGCAGGATAATCTTTCTTTGTACACATTTGCAATGTATTTCTTTGTCTTGTTCCTACCTTACCCCTAGTCAGGGTCCCATTTGTATAGTTTTGTGAAGTCCTGATCTGTACAGTGATGGTTTACACTCCACTTCCTCTACTGATATGAAAGGCCTTTTTCTTTCACATTCTCACATGCTCTATTCACAGGCGAGTCAAAGTCTATCCATCGTGTTGGCTGCTCTGTTGTTTTCCCGATTTATTCATAACATAATGCATAACAATTAAAAGAATAGATGGGTTAGGTGTTATGAATAACAAATTGCATACTATTAAATATGAACTATCCATGTGACCTTCCTCCTTCCATTATAACAGGAATTGATAAAAGACTTTGGTTAGGTTGCTTATTGACAATATTATTTATTGTGTAGGGGTTGGGGTCCGAAAAGGTAAAGGTAATATAGGTTTAAGAATGTTTGAAACATTTGGCAAATCATTAATGTATATAAGAAATAGAAGAGGTCCTAAGATGCTGCTCTGTGGCACTCCTACTGTTAATGGTAGAAGTGGGGGAGGTTATGTTATTGATGGCTAGATATTGGTGTCTGTAACTAAGATAGGAACAAATATAGTTCAGAGAAAGGCCTCGGATACCATAGTGGTGAAGTTTAAGTAAGAGGTAGTTATGGTTTACAGTATCAAAGGTCTGTCTCAGGTCAATGAAGAGGCCAATTGGGAGCTCATTTTTTCAAACTTGCTTTGAGCTTTGATGTCCAAAGGGTTTGGAAAGGATGGGGGAGGTAGAGGGATGGGGAGGTGACATTCTGGAAGGTGTGGGTACAGAGGGTTGTGTAGATTATATTAAGCAGACTAATTATGGTATCATTGGTACTCTTTTTGGGAATGGAAGTCAAACTGGCAGGAAATTCTCTGAATGAATACTTTACATCTGTGTTCACACTAGAAAGATTAGACAGTATCCCATTACCCTCACAAATGCTTCCATGATACTTCAGTGCTATGTTCGTCCATCAGCTCCCTTTAAGATGGTTTGCAGTTCCTCTCCCACACGAATTTGATCAATCATAACCCTCTTGTGTTGCTAGCACAAGATCTAGTATGCTGTTACCACGTGTGGGCTCTATAACCCACCATAACCACCCAACAACAAAACCACAATCATTCAGTTCCTGAACCGATTATGTGCCTCTGTAATCCTTTACACCACCGCCCACGGGATGGGTATGGGGCGAATTGAATCCACACATGTATATGTGTGTAAAAAAAAGTGTAATTCATTTCACAAGATTACACTTGCTTAGCTAAATGAACTGAACGCTGGGTTCAGTTCCTGAACCTATTCTGTGCGAATACAGACGGATTGTTGTGGTAGTGATAATTGTGATGAAAAAGATAGACATAGCATGATGGATAGCGATATATGGCTCGTAGGTGACAAATGGTAGAATGTGGTGATAGTGCCAGCTACATAGGTTCCGTAGTCGATGATAAATTTGGCGAAGAGCACGTGTTAAAGATAGGCACGTGGTGGAGATAGTGCCGCACGTGGTGGAGATAGTGCCGCACGTAGTGGAGATAGGGCCGCACGCGGTGGAGATAGGACCGCACGCGGTGGAGATAGCGCCGCACGTGGTGGAGATATGGCCGCACGTGGTGGAGATAAGGTCGCACGTGGTGGAGATAGGGTCGCACGTGGTGGAGATAGGCACGTGGTAGAGATAGGGCCGCACGTGGTGGAGATAGGGCCGCACATGGTGGAGATAGGGCCGCACGTGATGGAGATAGGGACGCACGTGGTGGAGATAGTGCAGACAAGCATGAGTGAAAAGTGCGGACACGTGATCCCTCAGACATGACGGACGCAACACGTTTTACCCAGTACAAAAATATAGTTTCTGGGAAAGATTGCCCAAAGGCTGTTGTAATGGTATATAGCGGCTGCCCTGCTTCCATTATTATAGGTAGTTCTCTTAATTATGCTCAAACTTCACACTTGAACTGACGATTGTGGCATTTTTATATACGTAAATGAGAGCGTAGGATGTTTGGTTGTGCTCGGAATAATAAAAGGAGAATTAAATTTGTGGACATCAGTTGTAACGTTGTGCAAGGTGAGACGCCTTAGAGGTGCCATGTTGTCAAATAACAAAGAATTAAACCTGTCCTACTGAAGTTACGACAGATTAATGGTCATTCACACAGTTACAAGAACACCATATGGTGCATTTCCACAGGGCAGGGATTGTCCTGAGAGCCGAGGCTTGGGTGTGAAGTAGGATAAAGTAGTATGAGTTAGTGAGTGTTGGTGTCGAGGGTGGTCCGCGCAGCCGCACGAGGCACGAGGCAGGGAGACACGGTCGATGATAATCCCTAGTTGCTTCCCCCCGTGCGTCAGGTCTCATCCCTCGTCGCCCTCGCTCTCAGTGTCTGCCTCTATACTCTCTCACTGTATCAGTGCCCCGCAGCCGAGCAGCCGGCGTGTGTGTGTCGTCAGGCACGTGTTGGCGTGTGTGTGACTGTGTTGTAGTGTGTGTGGGCTTGACAAGAGGCGCCAACTTCCACCACGCGGCTCCACCTCAACCATACTGGTGGACTATATTTACCCTGCTCCCGATTGCGCTCACTGTGGGAACGAGCTCGACTTGGAGGGAAATTGTCCATGTACTTAGGGTTCAAGGAAGAGTCTTCTGTGCTTCGCCCTTCCCTCTCAAGTCTAAGCTGCTTGAGAGGCTTAAATCTTTACTAATACAGAAAGTGTAATTTAGAATGAATAAACTTTTTTCCAACAAGTATTCCGTAGCATTTGTGAGCATGTATACCAAGTGCAAGTCAATATGTATCTTGTAAAGAGTATGTGTAACGTGGTGGGAGTCGTGGGCAGGATGTATCCAGGACGCGTTGACCGGCGGCGGGGGTCCTGCAGAGGTCTGGACAGTGACGATGGAGGAGGAGCAGGGGTAGAGGTGTCCTCGAGCTCATGATACTGCAGGGGCCATAGGCCGCACACACCGTTCACCAACACCTGCAGCTTGGCACGTCCCAGGCGGCCCCAACACCTACAACTCTGCCTGCCCTAGTGGCCCTAACCCATGCAGCTTGGCCCGCACAGGTGGCCCCAACATCTGTAGCTTGGAGCGCCCAAGAGGGCCCAACACCTGTAATGGACAGTTGCTGACACTGGGCCACGCCGCAGGCTCCGGGCGCCCGCTGACCCAGCTTCACCTCCACTTCGGCGTCAGATAGCGATGCGCTGTTCACATCCTGCCAAAAATTGACCCGAGATAAACAGTGGACTCTCGATCGCTAGAGGCTGGTATAACGACACTTAGTTGATTATACGTACCTGGGGTTATTTTTGAATGGTGTGAACAACCTGTGGAACAAGGTAATTGGTGTTTTCATGCGCTGAACTGCCCATATAAATGCCAAACGGGGCGCAGTCATCAATTTTGGTTCCAGTTTTGTGTGTGCATCACAGGTTCATTCTCCCGAGGCTAGGGGGAAGAGGGTTGTGGTTGAGCGTGGCGGGAATCCTTTAAAGCTCACCTTATCAACCATGGCTGGTGTTGACAACCCGCGTAGGGCCGCCCTCAGTCTCTCTCTCCTGAGGGGCGCCCGTCAACACTCCCAGTATGGTCCAGGGCAGTGTCCAACAGGCGTGTACCGCCCAACCACCACGCCCACACTCGAGGAACAGCGTGCCCGGCTACTGCCCACTCCAGGTAAGTTGAAGGTAGATAATTAGTCATTATAGCTGTAGTTTTCACATTCAAGAAATGAAGTCAACTCGCTAAGGCCTACACGATATAGATGATTCAGCATGACGCAGACTTCAGGCATGTGGCAAGCAGAGGATGAATAGACGACGAATATATGTTTACACTACGGTAGTAGAGTGTAACTACGGGCAGGTGATTACATCACGTTATGTCCCGCCTATTAAGTAAGCAATTATCAAAAGAAAGCACCAAGCTAGAAGACCACATCACTAACCTTTCCGTACCTGGTGAGTTTTATTTTAACTTGGCGCTATAATTCTTTGTTGTATCTAGCCTTAAAGTTGTGGAATGAGATAGCTTCTGTAATATCTTCAGTCCTTCCTATTTTTGTACCAACGTCAGGGTACGAGTACATTCTTACCGTTTGACTCGTTTGCATTTCTTGCTTTTACTAAAGACCTTGTCTCATCCCCTTAGAATCATTCATGTTGTGATCATATCCACTCTTCTCTTTTCCCTCCTCTAGGGAAGTGAGATTTAGTTCAATTTAATTTGCCTTGTAGCTTAAGCCTCTTAGTGTATGCAAAATAAGTGTGAAAGAAATGCATGTGTAATTACCTAAGTGTAGTTACAGGATGAGAGCTACGCTTGTGATGTCCCGTCTTCCCAGCAGTCATATCTTTGAAACTACCCTTTCACTGTGAAACTACTGACGGTTTGGCCTGCACCACCTTCTCACTAAACTTGTTCTAACCGTCTACCACTGCTAGCAAAAGAGAACTTTCAAATATTTTTTCGGCCCCTTTTGTTTCCTTAGCTTGAATCTATGACCTCTAGCTCTTAAAGTTGCAGGTCTCAGGATTTCCACTTTGTAAAATTTGTCGATTCCTGCTATTATCAGTATACAGGGTATTATAATATGCGAACAAGCTTGAATGGTCCCCCAAGCCAATATGCAACTGAAAACTCCACGCCCCCAGAAGGATTCGAACCCAGATAACCAGGAGCGCTATGCACCTTGGCGTACCTGGTACCTTAACCACTAGACCAGCACGACTCTACAAAAATCCTAGGTAGTCGTGAGACTATCCAAGATCCGAGAGCGCTCGGTAGTCAACTTGGGCATAGATATTTCATCGAATATATCTGATAATTGAAACAGACCTAATTCTAGATACCCTACAGGCACTTCAGGTTGTTCTGTAGAAGGAATTGGTACTTAAATAAGTTGAGACGGATGTTCACCTTTTTCACGCTGTCTCTACTCCTCACGTCGCCTTCCTGTCTACCTACACGTCATTCACAGTCCCTTTTCATATCCCCATTTTCCTGGCGCTACATACACGTCGCTAGGCTGTCCACTAGGCTACACCCCCCCCCCCCAACACGGGGTTGTTGAGGGGCACCTTGTTCTGTTTATCAACTTCGATGTACATTACCATTTCCTGTTTTCCCACCTTGTCATTATAACATGATTTACTACCTACTACTCTACATAACACTATTGCTCAACTTCCGTGTTCCTTACTGCTTCGTGTTTTCAATCCGTCATATAACTTAATGTGTTAAAATAAGCTTGTTACAGAGGTAACAAGCTCCACTTACCTACTAGCTAGCTAGCTAGGCGGGGGCATAAAGTACAACTTGACTACTTTAAAACCATCATGTTGTATCTGGTGCATCCCAACTTGACTATTTTTGTTAAAATTCTTTGTCGAATCTGCCCAAAATTGTGGATGGAGGTGGCTTCCAAAACTACTATAAGTCCATTCCACTTGTTGACTACCCATAAGTGCCACTTCACTAACCTTTTAAAGTGAGGGTAAGGTATGTTGGCCAAACCACGCACTAGAAAGTGAAGGGACGACGGCGTTTCCAATCGACTTGAGAATGGTCCAGGACGGACCGAAACGTCGTCGTCCCTTCACTTTCTAGTGTGGTTTGGTCAACATATTTTAGCCACGTTATTGTGACTCCTCGTCTGCCGAAGGTAAGGTAACCCGTGAAGTGTCAGGTAATACTTGTACAAGTATTGCCTTACATTCCCTAGGCTCATTTGCATTTCCAGCCTTTACATTTGTCTTGTTCTACTTTCTCTTAATGTGAAGAGGCTATCCTTTTCCACCTTATCTGCAGGTTGTGATTATATCCCTTCTGTTTCTTCTGTCCTCTAGAGATTGATTGATTGATGAAGATTAAGCCACCCAAAAGGTGGCACGGGCACGAATAGCCCGTAAGTGGTGGCCCTTTTGAGCCATTACCAGTATCAATAGATGCTACTGGAGATCTGTGGAGGTATGGCTGCACCCTAGCGTGACGGGAGATGTCTCTCGTGTCTCTAGAGATGTGAGAGTGGCGAAGATATAAGGATAGGCTAGTGGAACCGTCTTACATCTGGCACCAATTTTGTTGCAAACCTTTGGCTTTATGGTTTTCAATTTTGGCTTTATGCTGGCAAGGTGCATACCTGGAGAAGGTTTCGAGAGTTCTATTTTCCGACCCTGGAAACTATATTAGTTTACTATTTGATAATGGAATAGCGTTGAAATCTGTGGAAATAATGAGTAATAATTAAACAAATACTATACAGTAACGTAAAATAACATGAATATCCCATCCCTTGATTGTCAAAGTATACCACATGGAAAAGCAAGCAGGAATATCCCCGAATAATATAAAATGGAAGGGAACTATCAGGAGACAGCGCGGAGCCATCACGACTATATAGCACTTGGAAGGGGTCAGGATAAGGATTTGGGATGGGACGGGAGAAAGGAATGTCCGCCAGTCCCCTAGTCAGACAGTTGACCCACATAGTGTTATGTGAATAGTTTCACACTTAAATAATATGAGTTGTAGGCTGCCAGACCTAGATGGTATAAATAGTGTGAGCCCATGTTGTTGTTCTAGATTTAACTACTCAGAACGGTCCATGTAGTAGGGGTTATAGTGAGCCGATTGATTGATGATTGATGAAGATTAAGCCACCCAGGAGGTGGCACGGGCATGATTGATTAATTGATGAAGATTAAGCCACCCAAAAGGTGGCACGGGCATGAATAGCCCGTAAGTGGTGGCCCTTTTGAGCCATTACCAGTATCAAAAGCTGATACTGGAGATCTGTGGAGGTGCGACTGCACCCTGCATGACGTGAGATGTCCCCCGGCACGGGCATGACTAGCCCGAATAGCATTGCTTGAGCCCATTGTATGTACCCATGTTGTTGTTGTGTTATAGATTCAGCTACTCAGAACAAGTTCCAAGTAGCACAGGCTATGGTGAGCCCGTAACTTACCTGGCACAGGAGTGGGACAAGTAGCACGGGCTATGGTGAGCCCGTAGTGGACTTATATGTATGAACCCATATAAAGGGGCCGTGATATATGGTAGACGGGTTAGGTGGGACGAACGTGACTGGTGGTGGTGGTTGAGGTTCGGACGGGGAGGACTTTAACCGTTGGTGGACGTGAGATGGGGGGGTTGGGGGGCAGGGTGGTGGCGCCGTCTGTTTTAACACGGGACGATGCCCTTACACACTACAATACGGGACCTCTCTTGGAATGACGGGGGAATGGGGAGCTTTAGGAGAATGGGTGAGAAGAAAGGTGGTGCATGATGGTGGTGAAGGAAGATGGGAGGAACAACAGGTCGAATAATAGAAGAACAATAGCAGGAAGAATGCACACGCCCTCAGGGGCAAAATTTAAGAAGGAATGAGATGAGAATAACATCAGCATTAAGAAGATTGGGAGGATGATAAAACAAAAATATTAGGAAGGAAGAATCAGAGGAGAATCACAAAAACGCGCAGAACAAAAGAACTATGAACAATTAAGTGGCCAAGAAAAATGAGATAAGAAAAATGAACAGGATGATGGAGAACAAGGAGAAGAAGAACGGGAAGCAAACAAGTAGTAAGGAAATGTATATGTTTATCTCTCAGAATGTTCGGTAATAATTAAGTTTATTGCTTGTGATGTGTGTCTATGTATGTATTAACACGATGTACTGAACAGGGTGAGAATAGCTTGAAGCTACCTCATCCCTTTGTGTGTATTTTACCTCAATAAACTTATTTCAAGTTTCAACAAGTAGTGAACGAGATGGTAGCTGTGTCGAGTATTGGCGCCGTCTTAATTCTCTGCAAGACGTCTACACAGGACTCTACTAAATCTTCTTACTGCAAGAGTCATCTTTTGAGATATTGCCTTGAAGAACGAATTGGACTGTCACTCATCCTGTAAGTGAATATACCGCCATAGCACATTGTACAACCTCCCTCATCAAAGCAAATAGATTGAAACCTGCTTGGGTTGTTCATCCTGTAACTTGTAACCTCCTTCAAGGAGTGCCGGACCAACCGGGCTGTGGTGGGTATGTGGGCCTGCGGGCCGCTCCAAGCAACAGCCTGGTGGACCAAACTCTCACAAGTCAAGCCTGGCTTCGGGCCGGGCTTGGGGAGTAGAAGAGCTCCCAGAACCCCATCAACCAGGTATCAACATGTACCTAGACACATGGGGGCCTTGCAAAGAAGTGCCGGAGCAAACAGGCTATAGTGGATATGTGGCCTGCGGGCCGCTCCAAGCAACAGCCTGTTGGACCAAGTTATCACAAATCAAGCCTGACCTCAGACCGGGCTCTGGGAGTAGTAGAACTCTCAAAACCCTCTTCAGGTATGCTCCAGGCCTTACTGAACTGTCTAAAGCGAACAAACGGTCGAACAAGGAGACTTAACATTTACCAACCCTCAAACTGAGGTTAACTTCCAGGTACAAAGTTTGGGAATCTAAAGAATAATATCTGTATTTGACAAAGATGGTCTTCCCTCTCTGCTGCACATATTGTGCAACTCTGCTGTTGTTTTCATCGTGACTGACGATGGGTAATTGTATCCAAGACAGACTCAAGCTATTGCAGAATCTCGCCCTCAACCGCCGCCGTGTCATCAATAATTGAGATTGTCGGCTGCAACTGCCTTGTACCAGCTTGCAGATTCACTGATTTGTTCTAATATTCTTTCCTCAGTTACGCAGTTAAAATATCCAAGAATAACGTTAATTCAACGTTTATTAACGTTGATTCGGTGTTGAATTAACGCTACTCTTGGGCATTGTGCCCACTGAGTACCTTGTTATCTTGAGATGATTTCGGGGGTTTGTAGTGTCCCCGCGGCCCGGTCCTCGACCAGGCCTCCACCCCCAGGAAGCAGCCCGTGACAGCTGACTAACACCCAGGTACCTATTTTACTGCTAGATAACAGGGGCATAGGGTGAAAGAAACTCTGCCCATTGTTTCTCGCCGGCGCCTGGGATCGATCCCAGGACCACAGGATCACAAGTACAGCGTGCTGTCCGCTCGGCCGACCGGCTCCCGGCTATACACTATCATCCCAGTAAACATAAGAAATATTGCCCGAACTAAAGTGGACGTGTTCTAAAGAAAATTAGACATGTTCCTGCAAGATATACCAGACCAACTAGGTTGTAGTGGATGTAGCCACCTGCTGACCGCTCTAAGCAAGAACCTATTGGACTAAGTTATCACATGTCAAACCTGGCCCCAAGTTGGGCTTGGAGAGTAGAACTTAAAAAAGGCCGCTCCAGGTACGTGACAAGTTACAGCCCCTCTCCTGTGCCAGGTAAGTCCACTACGGGCTCACCATAGCCCGTGCTATTTAGAACTTTTTGTTCCCAGTAGCTGAATCTTAAAAAAAAAGGTACTAGGAGCTTCATCATCCTCACTTGATTAGTTTAGCATTATCAGTGTATCCTGATTCAGCCACTATTCCTCTGCGTCCTGCGTGTTTATTTTTCTAAGACGTTTTTCCTTGTAATAAACTTTCACTTTCTCCCATTTTCTATTGTGTTTCCCTGGAGGGGGGGGGGGACGCGGGATTTTATGGCCGTGTTATATTTTATGGTACAGGTTTAGCGTATGTTGTAAGGGTGTGTTTTAAAGACATCTTTGTCTAGATTACCGATGTCTGTTGTATTAACTCTCAAGACGGCTACTAGCCTACACTGTGTTTGGGTGATGACCATCAACACCCAACAAGAAGAAACAAATGCAAATAATGCGGACGACGAAGTGGACACGACCTCGACCTCTGCTTGCTCATCGTCAATGAGCACGAGCTAGTGGAGCTGATTTGCGTCAAAGAGCAATCAGCTCCACTAGCTAAAAGATCGCCCACATAACACTATCACTGGTAGATGTCGCTAAAGCTTTGTTTCACGAAGATAACTTACACTAACTCCAATAGCATTAGACATAATTACGAAATTGACACACATGTGAACAAAGATCCGTGAAAGTAAACAGCTTTTATTTTGACGTCTAGAACAATGAAAAGCGGCCATACTTCCACTCACACAACCACAATAAGACGATAGTCTTACTGCAATATTGACCCATTTGGGTCAATATTGCAACAATCGACTTGAGAATGGTCCAGGACGGACCGAAACGTCGTCGTCCCTTCAACTTCTAGTGTGTGGTCTGGTCAACATTGACCCTCTTGGTACTGATGAGCATCGGCTCCGATGATTGGGTGGCTTGCCTCGTTCCTGACGGTTCCGGTTAGGCAGAAGAGCTGCATTTTTTACGGAGTGGTATTTGTGAGAACAGGTTCCACTCAGAGCTTCGCTTATCAGATATGACGTCAGAATAATGTGCAAGACATAGTCTAGGCAGCGTGTCATATCCGCTGTCAGCTGCACCTTCCTCCTCCTCGCATGCCCTCCTCCTCTCTGTAATAATAATTCACTGTGTCGGGGGACAGGAAGCCAGGGTGTATTCATACACGTTAGGCTTATATCGACGTCCCCCCCCCCGCATCCCCCAAAGTCGAATCCTTCACCATTTCCACCACAGTCCCCGTGGGGAAGTGGTAAAACACTCTCCTGGTGTTTTGCGAGCGCTTTGTCCTGGGGTTCGTATCCTAGCCGGGGAGGATTTACTGGGCGCCAATCCTTACCTTACCTTGAGGTTACCTTGAGGTGCTTCCGGGGCTTAGCGTCCCCGCGGCCCGGTCGTCGACCAGGCCTCCTGGTTGCTGGACTGATCAACCAGGCTGTTGGACGCGGCTGCTCGCAGCCTGACGTATGAGTCACAGCCTGGTTGATCAGGTATCCTTGTTAAACGATTTAGGGGGGGGGGGGCATGGTTTGAACGTTGCTTTATTTAGATATTTGGATAAATAATCCTAATTGTTGGTTTGATAGTAGAGGCAAGTGAATTATTGCACGCTACATGGCCAAGAGTGCAGGACTTGCGTTCCCAGTGAATGTCACTCAACATGAGGTACTCGATGTTCGGTCCCAGAGCAACAGCAACCATGCACACCGCCCACAGTCTGTCTCTGTCCTCACTCTAAGTCTTCAGTCCAGTCCTCCAGAGTCCAGTCCTCAGTCTCTGTCTGTCCTCAGTCTAAGATTGATCTTTTATACATCAAAGGATGTCCTTCGGCATTCTTTGATGTATAAAAGTGTACAGTGTACACCTACACTGCAGCCTCAGTGTAGGTGGGGGTGGGTGGGGGCGGAAGAAGAGGGGGTGGGGGTGGTGGTGAGTCATATCACAGGCATAAAGCAGCACCTCGGAGCTGGTTGTATAACTGTTAAGGCTTCTGTGTTGTGTGTATACTTACCTTGTTGTGCTTGCTGGGGTTGAGCTCTGGCTCTTTGGTCCCGCCTCTCAACTGTCAATCTACTGGTGTACAGGTTCCTGACCCTACTGGGCTCTATCATATCTACATTTGAAACTGTGTATGGAGTCTGCCATTACCACATCACTTCCTAGTGAATTCCATTTACTAACCACTCTGTTTCCGCCATCGCCGGGGATCGATCCCCGGATCTAGGCTTACGAATATCGAGCGCTGTCCACTCAGCCGCCAGGCTCGTGAGTGGGTGAGACACAGAGGCTATATAAACCAATGCATGACACTGCGACGGGGGAGACATCTCCCGTCACGCAGGGTGCAGTCGCACCTCCACAGATCTCCAGTATC
The DNA here is from genome assembly GCF_040958095.1 of Procambarus clarkii. NCBI lineage: Eukaryota > Metazoa > Arthropoda > Malacostraca > Decapoda > Cambaridae > Procambarus > Procambarus clarkii. Next base: position 17,372,692 of record NC_091227.1, on the reverse strand, counting down.
AGCTCTTCATACTGGTAATGGCTCAAAAGGGCCGCCACCACTTACGGGCTATTCATGCCCGTGCCACCTTTTGGGTGACTTAATCTTCATCAATGAATCAATCTCTTGCTGCGTCAGGAAGAAGTACAACCTGTCGTAGAAAGAACGTCACTTTTCGCTCGTATGCGTTACCTAAGGCCAAAAATTGTACTAGAAAATGGAAGCAGCTGCCGAAAAGGATGTACTGTCCCATTTTCTGTTTTGGGGCCTCTGGTAGGTTAAGCGGACACTTTAAACTGACCGTTTTTTTATGTTGTGAAACCTTAGGAGGACGGGCTGGGCGGTCGACACGCTCCTCCCTAGACCGGATTTTAGTTTGGGTAATCATTTTTCTGTTGTGGTGTGTGGGCTGTGTTACACGGTGCGGGGTTGGTGGATGTCATAGTGTGTGGGCTGTGTTACACGGTGCGGGGTTGGTGGATGTCATAGTGTGTGGGCTGTGTCACACGGTGCGGGGTTGGTGGATGTCATAGTGTGTGGGCTGTGTTACACGGTGCGGGGTTGGTGGATGTCATAGTGTGTGGGCTGTGTTACACGGTGCGGGGTTGGTGGATGTCATAGTGTGTGGGCTGTGTCTCACGGTGCGGGGTTGGTGGATGTCATAGTGTGTGGGCTGTGTTACACGGTGCGGGGTTGGTGGATGTCATAGTGTGTGGGCTGTGTTACACGGTGCGGGGTTGGTGGATGTCATAGTGTGTGGGCTGTGTTACACGGTGCGGGGTTGGTGGATGTCATAGTGTGTGGGCTGTGTCACACGGTGCGGGGTTGGTGGATGTCATAGTGTGTGGGCTGTGTTACACGGTGCGGGGTTGGTGGATGTCATAGTGTGTGGGCTGTGTCACACGGTGCGGGGTTGGTGGATGTCATAGTGTGTGGGCTGTGTCACACGGTGCGGGGTTGGTGGATGTCATAGTGTGTGGGCTGTGTTACACGGTGCGGGGTTGGTGGATGTCATAGTGTGTGGGCTGTGTTACACGGTGCGGGGTTGGTGGATGTCATAGTGTGTGGGCTGTGTTACACGGTGCGGGGTTGGTGGATGTCATAGTGTGTGGGCTGTGTCACACGGTGCGGGGTTGGTGGATGTCATAGTGTGTGGGCTGTGTCACACGGTGCGGGGTTGGTGGATGTCATAGTGTGTGGGCTGTGTTACACGGTGCGGGGTTGGTGGATGTCATAGTGTGTGGGCTGTGTCACACGGTGCGGGGTTGGTGGATGTCATAGTATACACAACTATTTCCGGCGAGCTCTTGAGTCATACTGATCCACATAAACACTGATGCATAAATAAATGGGATTGTATTTAAAATATATTGTGCGCGCGCGTAAACCCACTCACAGGAGTGACTATCGTAAGTCTATTTACATTACTATCTCTTCGTTTCTACTGTTGTAGATTACCCATCTATGGAAAGGAAATATGGTTGAAGTACTGTAAAGGAAATATGGTTGAAGTCGTGCAGTACTGAAGTACTGCACGAGTGAGTGAGTGAGTGAGTGGGAGTTAATATCCTCCCAAGAAATATAAGAAATATTGCTGGAACAAAATTGGACGTGTTGAAAAAACACATTGATAAGTTCCTGCAGGAAGTGTCGGACGAGCGCCGTTATAATGGATATGTGGACCTACAGGCAGCTCCAAGCAACAGCCTGTTGGATCAAGTTTTCACCAGCCATGCCTAGCTTGGGAAGAACAGCTTGCGTATCCAACTTCAGGTATACTCCAGGCTGAGTTACAGAGGTATAGTGAGGAACATGGAGGTTGAAGGAGATTAGTAGTAGTGACGGAGTGCGGTGTGGGCCAGACACAGGTAGTGGGCTAGCTAATTTTGCTGACAGATGGAAGGTTGAGAACCCTTCACACACAGAGATCACAATAATGCATCAAATGAACAAAGTCCACAAGGGCCGTGACGAGGATTCGATTAAGGCAGTGTCTGGGATGCTCCCGGACGCAGGTTCGAATCCTCGCCACGGCCCTTGTGGATTTGAGAACCCTTCTCTCAACGCCCCCTCCCCTTTCCCATCCGAGGGGAGGGGGGGGGGGTTGTTGAGAGATAGAGGCAAGGTTGAGGGAAGTTGAGAGGCAGAGGAGGGTAGTGATGTAGTGTGGGGCGGCGAGTCAGCAAGGCAGGGATGCAGATTTTTTTGTCTTCTATTTTTTTAAGTTTATTTTCTACCACAAACGTGGCCATTCATTTACAGTGCTAACCACCATACTGTATATGCATTTTCTTCAGAGATTTATTAAACGGCACAATAGCCGCCTAATAATTTAGTGTAGTGATATATTGAGTACTCTACTATAGGTGATTATAGTGCTGTCACAGTGCTAATCAATAAACAAAAATTCTCGTCTGTCTGATATAGGGTTAGAGATATGTTTTCCTACATATAGTGGGTGCATAGAGTAAGAGAAAATATGTACTTGCGGGGGTTGAGCTATGGCTCCTTAGGTCCCGCCTGATTGATTGATTGATGAAGATTAAGCCACCCAAAAGGTGGCACGGGCATGAATAGCCCGTAAGTGGTGGCCCTTTTGAGCCATTACCAGTATCAAGAGCTGATACTGGAGATCTGTGGAGGTGCGACTGCTCCCTGCGTGACGGGAGATGTCTCCCTTGTGGTCCCGCCTCTCAACAGTGATTATATGTATCACAAGCATGAAGTCAGATGCTACGGGAGAGGACAACCACAGCCCAGGAGAAGCCCAGGGCCTGACCTGGGCCTTATAAGAACCACTCAGCGGGTTTTCTTCCTATTGGGGAGTGTTGTACATGTTGCTATGGCGGTGTGTCCACTCACAGGATGAGTGACGCTGCCCAATAAACTCGCCCCTCGGGGCAAAATTAAATTAGTAAGAGGGGAGGAGAAAGGCAGAGGGGATACTTGAAGGACGAGGGGGGTGGGGGTGTAGGAAGATGGAGGAGTGAGGGAGGGATGAGGGAGAGGCTGAAGGACACTGAGAGAGAGGCTGAGGGGACAATGGGTTCGCGTGCCTTTGAGTGCTCAATGTGCTCTTTATTCTTAATGTTTCTCCAGTGAAGCAAGATTATAAAAAACCCTTAACTTACTTTATTTTCACAAATACTTCTACACAAACACTTAACAAATGCCACTTCCAATTTGACATGTTAATATCCAGAAATAATGTTGAACTAAAGCTGCACCAGATGGCAGTAGCAGCTTGTTGTAACACAGTGTATTGTTTGATGTGTCAACACTAGGTAAACTGCTCTCCAAGTGGCGTTGGTTGGTATACGGGGTCGTGTATGATGGTATGGTGTGGTGTATGGCATGTTATGTGGTGAGGTGTGATATGGTGAAGTGTGTTTTATGCATGCTATTAAGGTGATGTGGCGTTCAATGTTTTGTGGTGTGGTATTGGGGGGGGAGGGGTGTACAGTGTAGCAAGTGGTATGGTGTGGTGTATTGTTGTATAGTATGTTGTGATGTATAGTCTTGTGTGTAATATGGTATGTATTATTATTTAACATCTTTATTGACAAAATTAATTACAATTTTGCCTAATCTGAGGATTTCAATTAAGTCTTATTAAAGTGAGGATAATGCTGGTATTCACTGTCACACAGGACAGAGGGTCAAACACAAGGTATGTAAGTAATGAGTAATATGTTATGATGTATAATATGGTGCACATGGCGTGTTTTAAGGAGTTATGGTGTGGTATTGTGCAATGCAATATGGTTGTGTAATGTCATGTGTGACGCTTAGCATGATACCGAGCGACCATATATGTCGTGATGTAGCGCTTTGTAATGTATGTATATTGGTGTACTGTGGTGTTCGTGTAGAATAGTGTCCCATAATGTAGGTTCATGCACAGAAAATGACAAAAATTAGCGATGATCTCAAATGATTAGTGATGATCTCAAATGATTAGCGATGATCTCATGATTACCAGCCGGTAAAGAGGTAGGTCAAAACAATTTTTATATTGCCTTTTCATTCTATAGTGTGATTTGACTGCATTTTATACGAGGTTTCCGTTTTGCTATCTTTTTTTCCATGGCACAGGAGCTGGAAGTTATCTTCCATTAAACGTGTTATTGCCTGTGAGATAGCTAATTTATATAAGTTTGGAGATGTGCTGTGTCCTCTGTATTGCCTACTCATGAAATTCCTATCATTTGTAGTTTGTCCTTGTTTATTTCCGAATAAGAATAATGAATGAGAAAAAGTACTGGAGCAAGCACCGTGCCCTGGGAGACAGCTTTTCGCGGTGGTTGATCCAGATGGTATTTATTGACTATTACACACTGGGGTTTGTTAGGAAATTAAAAATCCGTCTCCCTAATTTTCCAGTAAATCATTTTGTCCGCATTTCGTGTACAATGGCCACTTTTGTCAAACGCTTTCGCAAATTGTGTATATTCGCCTATATACATAGGCGTTTTGCATGTCTTTGATAATGACATAAAATGTGTATATATGACAGCCTTTTTCCTCCTACCATGTCTTAGTGGTTTCCCAATTGCAGAGCCAAGAGGTCCTTATTCTGACTCATGTCTTGAGTTATGTAAACGGGAGCCGGTCGGCCGAGCGGACAGCACGCTGGACTTGTGATCCTGTGGTCCTGGGTTCGATCCCAGGCGCCGGCGAGAAACAATGGGCAGAGTTTCTTTCTCCCTATGCCCTTGTTACCTAGCAGTAAAATAGGTACCTGGGTGTTAGTCAGCTGTCACGGGCTGCTTACTGGGGGTGGAGGCCTGGTCGAGGACCGGGCCGCGGGGACAATAAAAACTCCGAAATCATCTCAAGATAACCCTCAAGATTGTTGGTCCATATGTTTTGTGATCTGGGAATTCTCTCGAAGATTGTTATTAAATACTGTATGTGATGTTAGTGTTATCGGTCTGTTATTTTGCATCTTATTACATTTTTTTTCTATTATTGATAAATACAAAATTCCAGGACTGGGCCTGGTACAGAGTGCATGGACATGCTGTCTATGTCCTGATCACAGACCGGTGTTAAGAGTATAAGGACTCTCGAAACAGACTACAGGTATATAATCTTGATTTGGCATCTGTCCGGACACCTCCAGTTTGGCTTTTGGTCAGGTGCCGAATATTTTCCTGAGAAGCAGCGGTGTTTCGTTCCATCTCTTTATCTTGTGGTGGTGTTAGCTGTATAGTATATTGTTCTTTGTGTGAGTATCGGACGATGTGGTAACGTCTAATTTCCGTATCTGTGTTGGCGATTCGTTTTTGTTTCATGGAGGTATGGTGATTTTTGGTCGGAAAAACTGCATGCTTCCAGCCTTCACCATATTATTATAGTTATCCCTGTTCTCAAACACGCTGTAAACGTTTTCTGTGATACAAAGAAAAACGGCGTTCAAGTGGACAGACTCGTATAATTGTCTTCTCACTGTACATTTTAAAATAATTTATAATTTGAATAGATTCTTTAATTAAAAACACTTTCGCGCTTTCCACAAACTGGACAAAACTTTCTCGAAGTGGAATCGACGTTTTGGGGCGATCGAGCGGCAGCACTGAAAAGTGCATACTCTTTTCAATGTCCTGACCTTAATTTTCGATGTACATAGTTCATTTTTGTACCAATGTGTTTGCAATAGAATGTTCTATAAGAACATATGTATAAAATGTCACCAAAGCATGAGTTAAATCACCACCAAATAAAGAACTACATCGATCACTAGCCGTGAGCTCCAAACAGCGACGAAATGTTTCTATTCTTTTCAAGGTTGTCAACTCCACACTTGTCCTACAGCGTCAAATTTGGTATCACTGTGATCGCAATTAAATTCCCTACACGGACATATGCATATAAATGTAGAATCGTGATCGCGGCCCACCCGCAAGAGTGTGTGAAGTGGGCGAAGTGTTACCAGTTACCACACATCCGCGAAACCAGTATTCAAAAGTGTATATTCTTTTCACTGTCCTGACCTTAATTTTCAATGTACATATTTCATTTTTATACCAATGTGTTCGCAATAGACTGTTCTAGAAGAACATATATCTAAAATGTTACACAAGGATGCGTTAGATCGGCACCAAATAAAAAACCAACGTCGATTACACTCGTCGTGTGAAAAATACAATAGTCTTTCCACTAAGTTACAATACAATGCCTTTCTCCCAAATAGGCCATGTGGCTATTAGAGAAAACGGAAATTTAATGGCAAACATGTTCATACTATCTCCAGGTCGATCGGATAAGACTTGGATTTTATACAAATATTTTTTTTTTGAGATATATACAAGAGTTGTTACATTCTTGTACAGCCACTAGTACCCGTAGCGTTTCGGGCAAGTCCTTAATCCTATGGTCCCTGGAATACGATCCCCTGCCGCGAAGAATCGTTTTTTCATCCAAGTACACATTTTACTGTTGCGTTAAACAGAGGCTACAGTTAAGGAAGTTGCGCCCAGTATTATTTAATCGGACGTAAATTTACGACGCTACTGCACCTTCACGACAAAAATATCGGACTGGTATTTACGACCGCGGGGCACGAAAGTGTTTAATCAACTTACTCAGATCATCTGTCCAAAACGTTATTTAGTTAAGACAGATATGAACAATGGAAAGCTCTCACTTTCAACGAGAAGAATTTTAAATTTTATATAAAATAGACTCGCCTATTTGTGCCTACAGGATCGAGCAATAGCTCTTGGACCCTGCCTTTCAAGCTCCCGTGTACTCACCTAGCTGTGTTTGCGGGGGTTAAGCTTCGGTTCTCTGGTCCCGCCTCTCAACTGCCAATCAACTGATGTACAGGTTCTTGAGCCTACTGGGCTCTATCATATCTACACTTGAAACCGTGTATGGTGTCTGCTTCCAACACATCACTTCCTAATGCATTCTATTTGTTAATACTCTTACACTAAAAAAGTTCTTCCTAATATCTCTATGGCTCATTTGAGCATCCAATTTCCACCTGTGTCCCCTAGTGTGTGCATGCCCCTTGTGTTAAATAAATTTTCATTATCTACCCTATCAATTCCTCTAAGAATCTTGTATGTGGTAATCATGTCCCCCCTAACTCTTGTCTTCCAGTGGGATTAGATCCCGGTATTTCAGATTGTGAGTCGAGAACGAATCCAACTGTGCTACCGAGACCCAGTACTCCGACCTTCTTAGAAATGTTATTCTCCTTTGTGTGTGTCAGCGCGCTGGACCCACGTTTACTTATTGCTGTCAGGGACTGTGCCGCTCTCTCTCTCTCTCTCCCCCTCGGCCTCCAGGAAGTCACTGCGTATGTCAGGGACTGTATTGCTCACTGATGCTTGAGGAATAGTAAAGCTTCCAACCTCCTCTCTTCCCCCTCCCCCATTACATGCTCTCTTTCTACCCCCACACTCACCCCCCGTACAAACACTACCCCCCTCCGTACACACTCTACCCTCCTCTCCTTTATACTTGATGCGTGGTAGTACACATTAACCTTGATGACAACTAAAGGTCATACGGATGACATTTATTTTATCCTGTCTAATGTTCTTAAAAATATGCTCAATTTATGCAAAGTTGCTATGATAAACTACGAGACGGGAATCTTATCAGACAGCTTGCTTTTGACTACGCGGGTGGTACGCGAACAAGGGGACACAGGTGGAAACTGAATACCCAAATGAGCCACAGGGACGTTAGAAAGAACTGTCTCCCTAAAAAGTTTCAAATGTAGATATGATAGAGCCCGGTAGGCTCAGGAATCTCTACACCAGTTGATTGACAGTTGAATGGCGGGAACAAAGAGCCAAAGCTCAACCCCCGCAAGCACAACTAGGCAAGTACAGTTTAATTAAATTGTTCCGCACTTAATACACATTCTATTGAGAGGCATTGTCCACCAAACCAATCCTGTGAGTGGTAGTGGAAAAGGTTAGAGGCACATAATAGGTTCAGGAACTGAATCCCAAATTTCGTATAGCTAAGCAACTTACAGCTATTGACATAAACTCTGTTAGCCATCAAGTAGTTCAGGGTAGCTGCATAAATGTCCATGCATCTAAGTATCTTCATCGAATGCAAACTTTAGCAATGTGGGCATAGTTATACTTATATTTGTCATATTAATCATATTTGTCATATTTATCATATTAATCATATTTGTCATATTTATCATAATAATCATATTTGTCATATTTATCATAATCATATTTGTCATATTATATTAATCATATTTGTCATATTATATTAATCATATTTGTCATATTATATTAATCATATTTGTCATATTATACTTATATTTGCCTACTAATCTTTGTCATATTATCAATCAAGCTATCAATGATATCAATCAAAGCTTTCAATGTGCCTACTTTGTCAAATTTTCTTACAATGTACCTGTTAACATTTTATAAATTTTGTTAGAAATTACCTACTTAATATTATCTGTTAGATTAAGGACCTGCCCGAAACGCTGTGCGTACTAGTGGCTTTTCAAGAATGCGAACACATCATGCTATGTTCTCTCATAAACCCAATGTAACTTCTTGTATATAAATAAATGATATTGTTTATTATATACCACATTCAGTAATCCTGTTGGGGGTGATGTAAAGGTAATAAGTCACATAACGGGTTCCGGAAGGTTCCCAATGTTCAAGAAGTCTATATATACGGTGAACTAGATACATACAGTTTGGATCAGTAAGAACCCGTTTATATGAGGCTTGAGAAGGCTGTGGGAAGCGTGTCATCCGGTGGGGGCCGGGAACGGACTGAGGCCCGCTTCACTCAGGTACCCTCGTCCGCTACAACCACACACGGTTGCCAAATACCTTCTCTTTGTTTTCGTTTAATTCGTAAACTGCTATACTAGATGTTGAATATTATACACGGATCTGAAAGTAAATTTATGTTTTGATAAGGGTAATAGCAAATAATTGAATTATTTGAGACGGTAAGGGTTATATAAAATAAAAATAAAATGGTGATTTGTCATTTTATATTTCAATACCACCACCTGTAGGAAGCTGTACCTAATAGTGTCTCGTTGACGTTCAGTGTGGAGGAGTGTGCGCTTGTGCCCATAAGAAAAGGTTATATACCAATAGAAATTGATGGCGCTCTTAACGTGAATGAAATAATTTCGTTGTGTAGTGCGATATGTGAACAATAGATGCAGTCAGATAACAGACCTTGAGAAAGGAAATGACGGACATTTCTGTGAAGAAACACGCTGTTTCATCCAGGGAAAAACAAATTGTGAACATCTTGTATCTGTGTTAGTGTCGTGTTTCATGTGGAATTACTGCAGGTGTAAGGAAGGGTTGTGTGGCCTTCATATTTGAGCCATGCAGGGCCAACCTCGCCAAACATTGCCCCTGGGACTTATGCCTCGTCATGCCTTCTGGGGTAGTTCGCCCAAGATGCCCGGAGGTCCGCTCTTCATCTCTTAGTCTGTAATTTAGCCCATTGGTTGGTCGTTACGTTAGCCCTACTAAGCCATGTTATTTCTGTAACATCAAGTTCTTTCGGCTAGGGCCGAGGACAGTGTTCTTCCGGCTAGGCCGAGGACAATGTTCTTCCGGCTAGGCCTAGATCATATTCTTTTGGTTAGGTCACATTACAACGGTGTCACTTCATGCAGGTCGGCGTTCAGTCCCCGAAGGTCCAAGTTGTTGGGCATCATTCCTTTCCCCCGTCGCATCCCAAATCCTAATCCCTTCCAAGTGCTATATAATCCTAATAGCTTAATGGCGCTTTCTCCTGACAATGACCCTGTCTCTTTCTGTTGGATTATATTTTTTAAGCTAGTTGTATAGGTTAAGCAAGATTATACTATTTCTTTATTCTAGGATATATTAATTGAGCTAGGTTATATTATTTGTGTTAGGTCTTAATCTTTGTGCTGGGTCATATTCCTTGTTCTGGGTCATATTGTACAAGAATGCACATGAATGTATGAATACATGAATAATGTACAAGAATGTAACAACTTGTATATATCTAAAAAAAAAAATTCCTTGTGCTGGGTCATATTATTTGCTGTGTCACATTCTTTGCTGTGTCACATTCTTTGCTGTGTCACATTCCTTGTGCTGGACCCTGAGCTTCCCGTTAGCTCTATGCCGTTGTCCTCCAGATAGGCTAGATTCGTCCTGCATCATTGGTTTCATCGACATTCCTATTCGTCTGTCGACTAGTCCCCCCCTCCCCTCCCAGGACGAAGAGGGTCCAGTACAGGCAGTGATCCTCGACTGTTGAGAAGGCAAAGACCCCGTCCCCCGTCCAGTCACCTGTTTAGTGTTCACTCGCCAGTTCAGTCTAGAACCTGTTTTGAGTCTCGCCTGACTGGAGGGGACGGAACGCTTCTCAGCAATTGTGTGGTATTCGTCTGAGGGGGATACAGTTTAGTAATATATTGGTGCTGTGTTGATTCCCTGTTTCCTAAACTTTCACGGGTGTTTATATTCGTTTATCTGCAGAGAGAGGAAGACGTTTCACTCTAATGTGTGTGTAAAGGACAACAGTGTGTTTGTCTTGACAGGGTGTCGAGCACTGGAAGATAAAAACTAGATCATCGAACATTTCTCTCTCGCCATCGACTTCCCCCCCCCTCCCTCCACTCCATTTTCCCTTTTCAATACTATCCTCTGTATGACACGTGTGTGATGACCCAACATTTGAGTGTTGGTGTACCGGCCTGACCCAGCACCGGGGAGCTCCGACCTACAGCGCCATGACCTCCAAACTACCCACAGCAGGTGAGTTTGGTCATTTAGGGGCTTGTGTGGTCACTACCTCTGGTCATTATGACAACAGGTACACGTTTGTTGTTCTTGTGTCTCTCTCTCTCTCTCTCTCTCTCTCTCTCTCTCTCTCTCTCTCTCTCTCTCTCTCTCTCTCTCTCTCTCTCTCTCTCTCTCTCTCTCTCTGGTTTGTGTTTACTTTTGTACTATTTGTGTCTGTAGAATCGAGCAATTAGCTTTGGACACTGTCTTTCTAATTAATCTATTTTTTCCTTTATTATATCTACTACATATATTTCTCTAACACACACACACACACACAGGAAGCAGCCCGTAGCGGCTGTCTAACTCCCAGGTACCTATTTACTGCTAGGTAACAGGGGCATCAGAGTGAAAGAAACTCTGCCCATTTCTTTTCCACCATGTTTGTGTGTGTGTGTTCTTGTGATACTTTTTAAGACAACTAAAATAATTATGACTATGTCAACAAGTTTGTGATTTTTTGTCCCGAAAAAACAATAATGATATATTATCTCTAAGGGCTGTGGACTTGATAAGAAACAATTACCCTCCTTACTGATACCTGTAACTACTTGATGAGTGGTGTTTAATTGGAGACTCATATATGATTGACCTTGAGCTTGGACATGTTGATTGTTAAAGACATCTTTAATGTTATTTCTGTCTGTAAGTATAATTGTTATTGCTCTGTAAATACTAGTGCACTAAGTCCATGTCAGATCATACCTGGCTGTGTATATGTGAATTATACCTGACTGCAGAGGGAGTATCATACCTGGAATATGAACATCATAAATTGAGTTCAATTTCCCGACATCAGTACTAAAGAAAAAAACTGTTTTCAAAATATTTAGCCAGGGGGGTAGCCAGTGCCGAAAATTGTTTTTGGCGGGTCATTATGTAACCGTGGTACTCTATCGTCTTGAATTTTGGCGACCCCATCCAGTTTATGTCCACCCCATACCCCAGACCACCACGTCTGAAAAATTGGGATGAGGCTAGCCCCAAATATCTAGCCTAAAACCATGGATAGCCAAGCACAGTCATTATCTTATAGATCTATATAATAATTTACTAGATCCATCTCAACTCTACCTCTCGTATATATTTGAAACAAAATGATGTGACATAATTAACTTATTGTGACAGCAATGACAATAATAATTCATTGTATATGAACAATAATAATTGTGTATGATTATTGTATATGAACAATAATAATTGTGTATGAACAATAATAATTGTGTATGATTATTGTGTATGAACAATAATAATTCATACTAATATACAATGGCGAGGCTCCGAGAATAGAACTCCCGGAGCCTCTCCACGCTCCCACATAAGCCTTTTTTAAACCCTGTTGCTATGACAACCGCCGGACAGTCCCTTCTGAGAGACGCGTCACTCAGATTTGGCGCCATTTTTCAGCGGCTTGTGACTGTAGTCGTAACAATGATGTTTTCTGACACTGGAATGATGTTGACTCCACTCCACGTTCCTCACGCTGTGTTTGTAATCTTCGTTCGCCTCTGTAACCCCATGCACTTGTCCAATACACTGGTACTCCGCCTGGCGCTGTATTCATTGTACAGAAATGTGGGCCCACTTTATTTATTTATTTATTTATATATATGCAAGAAGGTACATTGGGATTGTGAGGATACATAGCATAGTAATTACATTCTTGTAAAGCCACTAGTACGCAGCAGCTTATGCTCGGGTTACCGCAACTATTGTCTCTGCCGGTAAACTTAGAGCCTGCCTTCACTGTAGACTCAGCCTGCTTTCATGGTAAACTCAGCATGCCTTCACTGTAGTCAGCCTTCACTGTGGACAGGCTACCACTTGACACTCGTCACTAGAATGTCACTGCAAGTTAACTGTGACCCTAAATTCACTGTTAGGCTATTATTTCTATTCTCGACACTTTGAAAATTACAGTGAATCATGGGTTCTTTATTCGACTTGAGAATGGTCCAGGACGGACCGAAACGTCGTCGTCCCTTCACCTTCTAGTGTGTGGTCTGGTCAACATGGCCACAATAATTCTACACGTCACTCTTCTTTAGTATCTTGTGAGCACGAGTTCAGAGAAGGTGGTCTCAAACCTCTGGCATTCTTTGAATTGTGACCAGACCCATCACACACGATCCTGACACTCGACAAAGTCTTGGAGATGTGGTTATGTCTTAGTGAAGATGTTACATTGGCCCTCCATTCACAAATAAGCCTTTAGACGCTTTCTCTCAGCGCGGGCTTCAGTAAATAACAATTTTCTTGGTTAAATAAGGGGACGTCTCGCAACGACGACTGAAGCAGCCGGACCAACCAGGCTGTGGTGAATATGTGGGCCTGCGGGCCGCTCCAGGCAACAGCCTGGTGGACCAAACTCTCACAAGTCAAGCCGGGCTTGGGGAGTAGAAAAACTCCCAGAACCCCATCAACCAGGTATCAGGCAGACTCTCTCACCTCTTAGATGATTCATATGCCAGGAATCCGGAGGACACTTTGCACCTTCTGTTATGTGTGTGTGTGTGTGTGTGTGTGGGTATGACTTAGAGCAAGATGAAGTGTTAACAGCGACGACAGGTCCCTACAATGCGCCTGTCGTATTTGTTTTGTGATGTCTCAGTTGTACTTTTGTCTGACGTCTGTATTGTACTTTTGTCTGACGTCTGTCTATTGTACTTTTGTCTGACGTCTGTCTATTGTACTTCTGTGTGACGTCTATCACACAAGAAGTTTTTTCTCATCTTGCTTAAAGATTACACTAGAATAGTGAAGAGACGCCTGTCCTTGTCACGTGTGTTTAAGACTTGAAGCAGTAACACATCCAGCGGACGCTGACTGTGGTTGGCTGCTGGTGCGTCCCCCGTACCACTCACCCAACACATTGCTTCTCGGTTCGTTTCCCGGATGCTGCTGTATACCCGGCAGTAAGTGTATGTACCTGGGAGATGTACATGTACATCATAAAGAGGTGCCATAGGCACAATCAGAGAACACTGCATAAACATCAGAGGTCCACGGTTGTTCAACATCCTCCCAGCGAGTATAAGAAATATTGCCGGAACAACCGTGGACATCTTCAAGAGAAAACTGAATGGTTTTCTTCAAGAAGTGCCGGACGAACCGGACTGTGGTGGATATGTGAGCCTGCGGGCCACTTGGTCTGTAGGACTAAGTCATCAGAAGACAAGCCCAACTGGGCTTGAGGCCCAGTTCTCAAGCTATTCCTCAAGCCCAGACTGAGCTTGAGGAATAGAAGAACGCTCACCAAGTACAATATAGGTCAGGTACTCCACCCTTGACTCCTCGCCACCCCTCATTTCTTACTGTAATCCTTTGCTTCTACTGGTGAGACATTTCCTTACCCACCCAAGTGCAGATCCTTCCATGTTATTCCTCCTCCTCGAACACGTACAATAGTCTCCATTATGGGTAATCGTGTGTTTCTGAACGTACAGGAAGCATTCGACATTGTGTATATCCTCTGTTGAATTTTTCAACTAGTAGCAAAATGGACTGCCATGGGTGTAGAAAACATACGTGTATTACCTATATACTAGAAGGAAGACATGACCCACTGTTCTACTGACTAGTATCACACACGAGCATGAATTGCAAGATTGGGCACTTGAGAGATTACTGTAATCAGAAGAAAACACGTGAACAGTTTATCTTTAGTGTCTAACCAACATGGCTTCGGTGGTTGTCCATCACGTCCCTTCAAGACATGCGCTGGACGTCATTTTATCATAAACATCCAACAGATCTGTCACTGAAGGGACGTGATGGGCACCCACTGGACCCCAAGTTGGTTACAAACTAAAGATATGCAGGCGATGAGTCACAATAACGTGGCTAAAGTATGATGACCAGACCACAGACTAGAAGGTGAAGGGACGACGACATTTCGGTCCGTCCTGGACCATTCTCAAGTCGATTGTGATGAGGAAGTAGATGCAGGCAATAAATAGGTAAACTAAAGGTACATTTCCCCTGATGTGTCACGTGTCTTCTGATTACAGTAATCTCTCGAGTATCTTACCTTGCAATTTATACTTGTGTGTGATACTAGTTAGGAGGACAGTAGGTCATGTCTTCCTTCTTGTATATAGGAAACACATTTACCTGTTTTCTCTAGTTCCCTCGGTATAATTGCTTGCTTGCTCTCACAAATTATTTTTAGATGTGGCTCGGTAGCATTTGATCCTTTGTTGTGGACTAGCTATGTCGTTCTCGTATTCTCTCTCCACTTTTCTAATTCCTACATATTTATTCCTTGCTCTCTTGTAGATGCTTGCTGTGATTCTGTTATGCTCTCTGTATATTTACAATGCCTTTATACTTCTCCTTAATCCTTCTTGACAGTGCTTGTCAAGCCAAGAACTGAGTTTAGGTTTTGGTCCAATAGTCTTTGGGACATGACTTCGTCTTACTTATATTTATTAGGTGTGTAGTCCTTCAAACATTGTTTTTCATTTGTTTGAGTGACGAGTTTGTCGAGAACAAATATTCTTTGTTTTGTATGCTTTATGTTGTGTGAATACTAGTTTCCTCTTTTTTCTTATTGATTGTTGTTGCGGCGGGAGGCGGCTAGTTTATTGTACACCCCATACCCATCCCGTGAGCAGTAGCGCAAAAAGGATTACAGAGGGCACAAAAGATCTTTATCAGACCTCAACGGAGATTATTATATTAAAATTTACATCTATCCTGCACACCTTATAATTATCAGCTAGTTACAGAGATTGTTCCATTTCAATAACTTTGCATTTATACATAATAATTTTACATTAATGGTTGGTCATTTCGATAATACATAGCAGTGTTAGCGATGGAGGTATTAGTGATATATGGAAGCTGCTGTTTCTTATTAGTTTTCACAATATACTGCTTGTTCCTTAATCTCATATGTAATGAATTTACTGGAAGCGAAACATGGATACAGTGCAAGGATTTCAGATATTATATTCTTAGTAATAAGATGTTTTGCCATTTCATGCAGAGTGAGTTTACATTTTTCTCTAAAAGGCTCAATTTTATCACAGTGTAAGATGTAATGCTCAAGTGTGTGACCCTGTCTATGTCCGCACACTCTACTGCTTCATCCACATCCCTATAAAAGCCAAACTGCCAGAGATATTTGTTGCCTTTGGGGAGTGTGCCTTATTTGGGGAGTAGAAGAACTCCCAGAACCCCATCAAGCAGGTATCAAGCAGGCCTTGTCTCTCGTTCTCAGTGCTTCTACTTCCTGCGTGTCTACTTCCCAAATGATTTTCTCGTTGTTGTTGTTTTAGATTCAGCCACTTAGAACAAAAGTTAAAAAATAACACGGGCTATGGTGAGCCCGTAGTGGACTTACCTGGCACAGGAGCGGGGCTGTAACTCCAGGATGATTTTCTCTTGGTTCAGTCCCTCATACCCTGCAGCTTCGCTCCCATCTTTGGGTTGCGTCTGCCACACATTAGAGAACATTAACACCCACTACCTAACTCCTTTCACCTTCCGTCGATGTACTCTTTGTGATAGACTATAGTACCCGTTTACCTCGGCAATAAGAATTTCCTGAAAATTAGCCTAATATTCCTTTTGGTCAGCCATACCTCCTCCTCCCTTTATTTCAGTATTGGTGCGCCAGATGTTTAGCGTCCTTCACCTGTTCTCTCTCTCTCCCTTGTTCGCATCTCTGACCTGACGCATCTCTGATCTGATCTCTGACCAGAGAGATCGGGCCGCGGGGTCACTAAGCCCCGGAATCACCTCAAGGTAACCTCAAGGTAACCTTTGGGGCTTGCGGTTGACATCAGGCACTGGATGAGACACGGGGGTTGTCTGTTAGTGGATTGAGCTGGATTTGAAGTGGATTGAATATTGGCAGGAACAGAGATTGGGAAGGTTTTGTCCTAGGGAAGGGAGGGGAAGGGTATCATGGACTCAGATGGGGTGGGATGGGATGGTGGGTGCTGGAAGGGGGAGGAATAGTCTGATGCGTATTTGGAGAAAGAGTTGTTTGTAGCTGATGACCCGGGAGGGGTGGTGGGAGGGTAGGAAGTGGGGGTGCAGATTACTAGCGTGATGGGATGGAATGAATCTTACCTGTAGTTGGTTTCAAGAGTTTATACTCCCGAAGCCCGGCAGAGAAAATTGCGAGTTAACTAATGTGCTCCACAGATCCTTTTCGAGTATAAGGAAGCATGCTGCCATAGAGCTATTATTCCCTCCCCCACCTTCTGTGTGTTTGCACAATAGTGTTTACCTAATAGAACACTATTAGGTAAACATACGCCGCACGCACACACACACACACACACACACACACACACACACACACACACACACACACACACACACACACACACACACATGATAGAGCCCAGTAGGCTCAGGAATCTGTACACCAGTTGATTGACAGTTGAGAGGCGGGACCAAAGAGCCAAAGCTCAACCCCCGCAAGCACAAATAGGTGAGTACAAATAGGTGAGTACACACACACACACACACACACACACACACACACACACACACACACACACACACACACACACACACACACACACACACACACAGCCAGCCAGCCAAAGAGTCAGAGCTCAACTCCCCCCCAAACACAACTAAGTGAGTGCACACACGCACACACGCGCGCGCGCACACACACACACAGCCAATAAGTCACCCTCTAGCCAATAAGAGGGAGGCATAATAACCACCATGAGACAATAAGGCAAATGTGGCGCCAATCTACAAGAAAGGAGATAGAGAAGAAGCACTTAACTACAGACCAGTGTCCCTCACAAGCATCCCTTGCAAAGCACTTGCAAGGAATTACAAGGTTAAGACTAGTTGCACACCTGGAAATAATTGCAAGTAAACAACAACACGGCTTTAGAGAAGGGAAATCATGCCTGACGAACCTCCTGAAGTTTTATAAGATAACGAAAATAAGACAAGACAGAGAAGGATAGGGGCAGATTGCATATTTCTGGACTGCCAAAAAGCCTTTGATACAGTACCACACAGAAGGCTACTATACAAACTTGAGAGGCAGGCGGGAGTAGACGGAGAAACACTTATCATGGATAAGGAATTACTTGACAGACAGGTGTCAAGATTGTTACTTGATGAGCTAAATGAGTTGTGGGGTTGAGTTCCTGAACCCATTGTCTGCCTCTAACTTTCCACCACGGGATGGGTATGGAGTGCATAATAAACGACTCGACTATCTTTAAAGTTAGGCTCGTTGTACAGATGAATGTCTTCTCAGCTTTATGTATTATTAAAGCCTATATTATAATACTACTTTTATCACAGCTGTAATACAATTTTGTAAGAAAATGTTAAAATGATATACATAAATTTGTAAGTATTTCCATGTGGCCTCTTAGCCTGGTGGATAGCGCGCAGGACTCGTAATTCTGTGGCGCGGGTTCGATTCCCGCACGAGGCAGAAACAAATGGGCAAAGTTTCTTTCACCCTGAATGCCCCTGTTACCTAGCAGTAAATAGGTACCTGGGAGTTAGTCAGCTGTCACGGGCTGCTTCCTGGGGGTGGAGGCCTGGTCTAGGACCGGGCCGCGGGGACACTAAAGCCCCGAAATCATCTCAAGATAATCTCAAGATGTTACAATTGGTCAGGTTCATTTCTTAAACCTGTAGCAAAGGTCTGGTGAAATTAGGTCAGATTTAAGTTTTGCCAAGCTGACGTTTAACCTTTGATGGTTCGTTAGTAGCTTAGTTCATAGGTCATGCGCACACACGCGCGCGCGCACACACACAAAGCGTTATAAGACAAAGAGTACAGGGAAGACGGGACACCACGAGCGTAGCTCTCATCCTGTAACTACACCTACACACGCTAATTACTACACTTACACAGCTAATTACACACACGCGCGCAGATTTGATTTCCAGCCGAGACAGAAACAAATGGGTAAAATTTTTTTCACCCGATGCCTCTGTTCACCGAAAGAGAAAGATAGAGAGAGCTCGATCCTGCAGGCGCAAATAATAAATACTTTCTCTGGGTAAGCATGTTTTTTAATTATGTATTATTAACATCTTTATTGACAAAATTAATTACAATTTTGCCTAATCTGAGGATTTCAATTAAGTCTTATTATAGTGAGGATAATGCTGGTATTCACTGTCACGCAGGACAGAGGGTCATACATAAGACAATAGGTCTAAACTGTAGGCTGAAGCACATATATATCACGGTTACAATCAATGTTTTAACGTATGGATATGTGAAAACAACTTTCTACTGTGCACTGCCACACAAGGGCAGGGATGGGTTCATAAGTGATGCAGCTTAGAAGTAATATAAATAAAAATTGTTCTCCATTCTTTAGAATGAACAAGCAAATTTTGGATTAATTGTTAGGATGTCGTCCAGAACACCTGAGTCAATAAAATAGTTACACAGTTGGTGGTACAAGAGGCCAGGAGCAGGCGATGAGTCAAAATAACGTGGCTAAAGTATGTTAACCAGATCACACACTAGAAGGTGAAGGGACGACGACGTTTCGGTCCGTCCTGGACCATTCTCAGGTCGATTGTGGCCTGGCCTCCTGGCCTCAATAGGCCAGGTCTAAAATCTTACGGTTTCACATTCAACAATATAGTGAATACATTAAAGGTTTATCACAGAGTTTACAATCTGAATATTAATATTGTATGATACATTTGGAGGAGCAGGAGGAGCGAGTAGACACTGTCTGGGGTTACTATGAAGGTCACCCACTGGTGATGGTCAGTGAACCGTCTTGATAAGTGAGACACACATCTAATCTAACCTCTTGTGATGTATGCCACTTAAAAAGTGTTGTAACAATAACTATCTTTGGTCTACGAGCCACGCATTAACAGAATATATTGCATACCTGAATAAATTATCTTCATTGATTCGCCACAACTTTTTCTCATAAAGTAGGGGGGACCGGGCCTTTGTTTACGCCAGTGTCCGGAGTATGACCATATCCTCCCCAGGGTGTGGTAAACCCCAAGTGGTTCACAGATCTCTAGACGGATGAAGGTGTGAACCCGACGTCTCTTGGTGTAGGGTACAGGCTCCACACACACACACACAGGGTTGAAGCCTAACCCCTCGAGGCTTCAGTAGCTTTGTTTTTGCCCTAGACACATAATATATCAGACACACAATATATCAGACACACGTGTAATATCATGGTCCTGATCGTCGATGTCATCATTTTATCACATGGAAAACTTTTGTTCTTTATTTACAAGAAGGAACACTGGTTTTGTGAGATTACATAATGGTGTTGTTACAGTCTTGCAAAGACACTAATACACACAGCGTTTCGGCCCGAATAGATAACCAAACAGATAAATCATTTTAATAAATCAAATATATTTTTAGTTGGGTTCAAGAGGCCAGAATCTTCCTAGGCTGTTGTGTTGACAGGTTGTAAAGCTGCTCAACATTCACCGTTGTTGACATTGTTACAAAGAATGCATGAGAACAGTTTAGTTGGTCATGGTGAGCTGCCACATTCCCCCTGATCTCCTCAACTCTTTGGTTGACGAGTTGCACACCTTAAGAACCAACTCCTTAGTGCTTAATGTGTGACCCAGCCCACACACAACCATTGAGACACCTGAGCCTTGTCACCAAGTCAACAATAACATATTTGTGAAAGGTTGAGGCCCTTAAACCCTTATAAAAAGGCCCTTAAACACACTGAAGATCGACAACCTAAATGAATACCTCACGAATGTGACACCAACCTCGATCTGCACATCAAATGTCACCAAACTGCACCTGAGTGTTTAAAGTAGTCACAGGCAGCACTCCTGTGCACTCCGCCCCAGGCCTAAACATCCGGAATTCCATATTCACAAAGAATTCTTAAGAAAACAAAACAAAACACAGAGCGCATACATCACAGGAATACGAAGTCCAAATACAGAGGTCATCCCTGACACACTTACCCCAACCCTGATCGCGCCACGCCACAAAGGAGGTAGTAGAGCAGAAGCAGAATATTATAAAGACTGATAGCACTAACATCTCGCATTATAGAAATCTTCGACAATGTACCAAGTGAACTCACAAAACACATGAGTCACAACACATACTGTGACACATACAACACATACAAGATCAGGACGCTCCTTCCTGACTCACAATTGTTCAACCATTATAACATGGCCTTGAATGTCATATACGAGGAGCATAATGCTGATGTAATATATACAAACATTACGGAAGCTTTCGACAAGTGATACAATTGTGCAACTGCACACAAAATGCGTATGAAAGAAATAGCACAACTTTTTGGATAAATCCGCGTGGAATGCTCAGTCCTGCACGGTAAATTATTTGCTCCAATACTCTCTTATTCTCATATCAGACAGACCGTAACATCATTTGAACATGGCTTTACGATTTTTATGAGAATAGAACCTATGAAAGGAAGCAGTAAACTCCAAACTTTTTTTATATACTAAGTCATTCACTGGGGACAAGTTGCAGTATGTTGAAAACAAAGATATATATATATATATATATATATATATATATATATATATATATATATAATATATATATAATCATACTATAGATAAAACGGTGTAAAATCATCAACCACGTCAGGAGAAATTTCTTCCTCACATGAGGCATTCCTCCTCACCTCTTGCCTAAATGCCCGTGCCTCCCTCGCATTACGGGCTCACCATTGCCTGTGCTACTTGGAACATTTTGTTCCGAGTAGCTGATTCTATAACAACCATCACCTCGCTTCCCCTTACCACCTCTTGTGGGCTTAATCTTCATCAATCAGTCTCGCTCTCCAACAGTCTAGAGCACCAGTGCCTTCTAGTGTAAACAGGACCTCGAACAACTAGAGAAAACCACACTCCACAAGGCAACAATAACAGATGAGGGCAGTAAAATTAATACACCCGCTATTGCCTCCAGGATGCCTCAAGCACGGACGATGACCTCAACATCATCAAAGACTCCAGTAGCTGGATGTAGTAAAGACATCAACAGTCTTTACTACAACCCAACCCACAGTCAACTACGACCCAACCCACAGTCTACTACGACCCAACCCACAGTCTACTACGACCCACAGTCTCCCCCACCTGCCATGACAAAAGAAAGCCAGCCAAAGGAGTAACAAGTGACCACTGTTCCAATGATTATTGTCTCCCTGACAGAGACCTTCAAGCAAGATGCACGACAAGCATTCCAAGCACTGGAACAGACCAACCCGCTTGGAGGAGGCGTCCTCCCTATTGAGTTACTGTTGTTTTAGATTCAGCTACTCGGAACTAAAGTTCCAAGTAGCACGGGCTACGGTGAGCCCGTAGTGGACTTACCTGGCACAGGTAAGCGGGGCTGTAATTGTGAGTTGGTGAGCCATTTGTTCTATTTCAATCTCCTTTTCCCTTGTCTTCCGCTCCTTCCCTCGCTCGCCCACCATAAGGTAATCTTGTTTTTTTGCGCCTGACCTGGCCTGATCGGAGACCGGGCCGCGGGGACATTGGCCCTCAGAACCATCTCAAGATAATCCTTGTCACCGGCGGTCACTCTAGTGAAGCCAGTCACACTTGAGGGCAACTGAGAGTGGTAATGTTAACTACCCCGCAGGCCAGCTGCTGATAAGGTAGCGGCTGCAAAGCTATCATGTGAATTACGACCACCTGACTGGTGGTTGGTGTGACGCCCACAGCTGTTGCTGCTCAAAGGTTACCACCTCACCAATAGCGGTGCGCCTCGCGGGCCACGCAGTATAGATACAGATTTATGAAAGCCTTGATTCGTAAATTTAACACACAGAAAAAATATTGATAAATTTTGGATATTCATAACTTCTCACGTATTTTATTATTATTCCTAGTGATATCATAGGCAAGATGTGATGATTCTTTTTAACATTACAGGATATTTTGTCCCCCTTACACTCTTGCCCACCCATGCTTTTTGCCCGGCCTGGGGCCAGGCTCGGACTCGGGGATGGTTGTAGAAATCTCGGTTGTTAACGGTTGTAGATTTTGGATGATGTTCACAGTAGACATGGTGCTCAACGGCACACTGCTGATAGGTTATTTTGCGTTTTAAGGGGGTCAAAGTCCCCAACGGCCCGGTCTCTGACTATGCCTGACCATTGCATGCAGAGAACGCCGGGTTTCCTTATACTAGGTGTCTACTCTTGGCAATCATCAGTTGGCATCGTCAGCACAATGGTATTTTCTGCATATCCACCATGAGGCAAGTGAATGCTGTGGCGCGGTAGGCTACTGTGGCTGAACAAATTTCTAAATTACGTACTAGGGTATAAAGTTAGTAGTTGAGCTCTTGGTTGCTGAAGAGTAATGCCACACATGACCTTCAATGTTTTAGAGAGGCCGTGAGGCTGCGAGCCAAGGTCAGGTCAGGGAATGTGGTTCCGGCCACACTGGGCTCCCTCACTATTCAAATACAAGACAGGGTGAAAGCCATGCATGCCACTAACGCTCACGGCCACCATCTTCATGGCCGAGCGCTGGTAACCTCGCTTCCGTGCCCAAAGAGATGCACGGTAAAGGGCAGTTATTGGTGTTTACATTCGGCCATTAACATTGGGGTGACTACTATAAGGATGGAGGTAGGCTGGAGGTACCTGATCATACCAAGTACCTCCAGGTATGTCATATAGAAGAAGTGTTCTTGGCGACGCTTATGATTCCATTGATTGTACACTACGCAAGGTCACTCCCTCTGGGACTTCCTCCCCTTGGTAAATGAGGAGGGATTTATTGCAATGATTTCGGGGCTCAACGTCCCCGCGGCCCGGTCCTCGACTATCCATCAACCGGTCCTCGACCAGGGAAGGTGCATCTTGCTCTCTTACCTTTCAATCAGAAATAGAGTATTTATTGAAGATGTGCAATATAAACTCTTCCAACAATAGTGCTATTGAGGGAAATGGCAGATTCTTTTTTGAAGACGGAATCTTACACCAATATTCTGGTAACTTTTCCCGTATAAGCGACGGAGCGCCCATTGTTACTTACAACAGCACTGTAAGGCAAGGTGTGTGTGTCCGCGCTGTCTTGTGTGGACTCCTCCGGTCATTTATGATATGGTGTTTATGGTAGCCGGATTCCTGAATTATGGAATCATTTCATAATTCAGGAATAGGCTTTAAACAGTCTAGTGTGAGGACGCAACCCGTCCTCACATTATGTATGTTAGGCTAAGTTAGGTGTTTAGGTTCTGTTGGCAATTATTTGTATTTGAACAACCCGTCCTCGACTCAAGTCCATAACATTCAGCGGTCACAGGCGCATTCATAAATTTTTACATGTTGTTCATTCAAAACAGGAATTTTTTAAATATAAATTAATATTATAATATATTACCATATTGTGCATATATAGGCATAGGTTAGGTGTTTAGGTTCTGTTGGCGATTATTTGTATTTGTAGTACGTCGGTGAAGCATTTACAAAGTTGTGGTTCGAACAAAATTCGTCAGTGAAACACTTGTTCCGGAAGTGTTCGAACGTCATCAGTTGTGAGTCGTGTGTAAACCGTTTTTCATTCATAAACAGGGGGTTTGGCTGGTGCTTGGAATCACTTTTGGGACTTTGTTTGGACGACGGGCTGGGAACTGATTTCGTTCCCAGTTCATCTTCCAAACAAAGACCCAAAAGTAATGCAGGCGATGAGTCACAATAACGTGGTTAAAGTATGTTGACCAGACCACACACTAGAACCTCTACTACACCTTACTATGCTCCTCAGCTCTCTCTTGCCTATTTATTGTCTGTCTCTACTTCCTCATCACAATCGACTTGAGAATGGTCCAGGACGGACCGAAACGTCGTCGTCCCTTCACCTTCTAGTGTGTGGTCTGGTCAACCTAAAAGTAATAACATGCACCCGCCAAACCCCCTGTTTATGAATGAAAAACAGTTTACACACGATTCGCAATTGATGACGTTCGAACACTTCTGGAACACGTGCTTCACTGACGAATTTTGTTCGAACCACAACGTTATAATTGCTTCACCTACGTACTAAATATACAAATAATAGCCAACTTGAGTCGAGGACGGGCTGTTAGAGGAGGGATTGCATAAAGCTAGAGGCAATTCGCCTACTTTACCAAGGCAGATTATCATTACTATGAGGGATCGTCGATTTTACAATGCATCTATATTCCATTGGCCACCGGATTTTAAATTCCATTTGTTGTGTTACATTAAGACAGGTAAATTGGGACACTTTGCACTTCAGTTGTATTAGGAAGTTGATGAATGTTAAATGGAAGATGTTGGAGTAAGAGAGTAATGACGTATTGGTGTTTGCAGGTGACCGTGATGGTGGCCGTCCAGAGCTCCAGCCGGGGGTGGACTATATCAACGCCAACCAGGATGACCAGGCGGTGAGTTATATTCTCAGCATACCTCTAGCACTGTTGGCGGGCCTCTAGCAGGACTGGCGTGATTTTTGCAAAACCTCCCATAGCTCCCATATCCCTGACCTTGCCTTTGTCTATATAATATACATTATATTATTTATATTATATATATTATATATATAATATATATATTAAATATATATATAATATTATTTATATATTCTATAATATATATAAAATATATATATATATATCATATATATAATATATAAAATATATATATTATTTATATATTATATAAAATATATAAAATATATATATTATATATATCATACATATAAAATATATATATAAATGATATATATATTTATATAATATATATATAATATTTATATTATATATATTTATATAATAATATTTATATATATATATATATATATATATATATATATATATATATATATATATATATATATATATATATATATATATATATATATTAAATATATATAAATGATATATATATTTATATAATGTATATATAATATTTATATTATATATATATTTATATAATAATATTTATATGATATATAAATATTATATATATAATATATATATATTTATATAATATATATATTTATATAATTATATATATATATTTATATAATATATATATATATATATATATATATATATATATATATATATATATAATAAATATATATAATTTATCAATTTATATATTATATAAATATTTTTATATAATATATATATATATATAATATAGTCCTGGGGACCATTCAGTATATTATATATAATATATATATTATTTATATATATATAAATATTATTATATAATATAAATATATATTATAGTCTTGGGACTAATATATATATATATATATATATATATATATATATATATATATATATATATATATATATGTCATACCTAGTAGCCAGAATGCACTTCTCCGCCTACTATGCAAGGCGTGATTTGCCTAATAGGCCAAATGATTTTCTTTATTTTCTATAAATTGCTTCCAATTAGTTTATTTCAATTATTATTACTATATTAAGAACATAAATTATTGACTTCGTTCTGTTAGTTTAGGTTAGGTTAAAGTAAGTTAGGTTAGGTTAGGAAGGGATGGTTAGGTTCGGTCATATATCTACGTTAATTTTAACTCAAATTTAAACAAATTAATGCATACATAGTGACATGAATAGCTTTGTCTTCTCATAAGAAAAAAATTAGAAAAATATATAAATTCAGAAAAACTTGGCTTGTTAGGCAAATCGGGCCTTGCATAGTAGGCAAAGAAATGCATTATGGCTACTAGGTACGACATATATAATATATATATAATATATATATATATGTCGTACCTAGTAGCCAGAACTCACTTCTCAGCCTACTATGCAAGGCCCGATTTGCCTAATAAGCCAAGTTTTACTGAATTAATATATTTTCTCTAATTTTTTTCTTATGAAATGATAAAGCTACCCATTTCATTATGTATGAGGTCAATTTTATTTTATTGGAGTTAAAGTTAACATAGATATATGACCGAACCTAACCAACCCTACCTAACCTAACCTATCTTTATAGGTTAGGTTAGGTTAGGTAGCCAAAAACGTTAGGTTAGGTTAGGTAGGTTAGGTTGTCGAAAAAACATTAATTCATGAAAACTAGGCTTATTAGGCAAATCGGGCCTTGCATAGTAGGCTGAGAAGTGAGTTCTGGCTACTAGGTACGACATATATATATATAAATATAAATAAATATGTTTATTCAGGTAAGGTACATACATACAAGTGATGTTACATTAATGGATTGATATATAGATATATATAATATATATATATATATATATATATATATTATATATATATATATATATATATATATATATATATATATATATATATATATATATATATATATATATATATATATATATAATAAATAAATAAATATATAAGAAGTGACTTGAGCCCATACTGCTAGGAACACTATTTAACTGGTGTACACGACACTTCTTCAACCACTTGCCCATAATGACCATTCAGAAGATGATGATAGCCGAGGCTATTTTCCCCTCAATTTTAGGCTATTTATTTGAGTTTTCGTTTTCATATATGCCTGGGGACCATTTAAGGGGTTAAAAGACACAACACCTTGGAGCCACTACTAGGAGTCCTTCCTAAAAAACAGCCTTGATTGTAGTGAAATTCCTCTTTCTGGTGGATCCTTGATGGTTTCTTGCAACCCTCCCTTTCCCATTCTGGGACTTCCCATTTTCACTTAACTGGTTATTTGAGGGTTTAATTAAGGTTGGAAAGTTGCACAGCTCCCTGGTGGTGTGCAGGTATAACTTAAATGAGAATGGCTTCACTGACTGTGAATCTCTGAAAGGTGTTACAGACCGTTAATTAATCCCCTTGATATGAACTGTTATAAGGTGTATAACCCTACAATAAGACTTAAGCCTACTGGCAAAACTATGAACTTGCAAAGATTTTTGTACAGCCAATTGGTTGAACTTGGGAGCTGAAACCAGGACCTTAAGAGTTGACGACAGATGGGAGAGCCCAGTGATGGGACCCATAAACTTTAAACATTCTTCTAAATCATTACCTAAATAAAATAAATGTTGTAAGGTTTTAAATTAATGCTGTGATTACTTTGGGAAAGCTAATGATTCAATTTTGCCAACCCCCCCAAGCCACATGAATGACTTTCCTCTCATACTTCTCGTATAACTGTCATATCCCTGGAATCTTTTTGCATCACTGAATGTTATGCCAGGTGTGCATGTATTGTATGTTCAAGCAAGTGAATGATATCTAAAGAATAATGACAAATATTTATTTATTTTAGGAGATCTATGGATATGGTCGGTCACGGGTGAAGACTTGCATCAGTTGGTTGTTGATCGTGCTGACGTTGGGGCTGTTACGTCTACTGTTTCACTGGGCTCCAGCACTAATGCTCAAGGCCACCCATTCCCGCTGCTCACTCGCTCAAGCATCCAAAGTTCTCATTGTAGTGAGTAAATGTGGTCTTGTCTCTCGTTTGAGGAATTGATTTTGCTCTTTGCTTAGAATGACTTAAATGTTCGGCTTGTACAGGCCAAATGATAACATGAATTGTTGCTGTAGGCAGTCTACACCCTGCTTCACACTAAACTGGTTTGATATTTATGCTTATTTTAGAAGCCATACAAAACATTTTCACATTAGTTCATTATAAATCTTTATTGTTAATTGAATTAAAAATTGTAAATTGGGGCTGTTTAATTATCATTTATATTATTAGATTGTTACATTTAAGAGAGAACATTTGATTACAAGTAAAATATGCTGATAAATATATTTCATCCATAGGAATACTTCAAAAAATACAAGAGGAACTTTGTAAAAAACATCCATGAAATACATGCTAGCAGTGTCTGGTAAGGAAAGAAATTGTATTTTACTTATTATTTAAAATTTGTAGGAAATCAGTATTGGGTAATTATTTACACTATTATTATTCTAGGAAAATTTGTTCAGATATTGCTACTCGTTCAGCTACTAGTGCTGTAACAAAAAAATTTGAGGTGAAAATATTGTGCTATACAGTACTGTATATGTATTAATTCTAAGTGGGCAGATGAAATGCCATTCTATGCTTGTAATCATAAATTCTAGAAATGGTGGAACTTGCTAAAAATTTTCTATGATTACAGTACTGGATACTGTACATGATGCCCAATATTTTTCAACCGCAAATCTTAAATTAAGCCCATTTCCTGGTGCACATGAAAGAATAAAAATAAAAGAATTTTTCCTTTCTATATCATAAAACATTTCATTCAGTTGTCAGAAAAAAGTTTAACTTGCAGTATTTTAGTTTGGCCATAGTGAGGTGAAGAAATGTTGACAGCTTCATATCCAAAGGGGTAATTTTCAAGTTAATTAATTGTAGTAGTCTCATTACTAATATATATATATAATATATATATATATATATATAATATATATATACTGTATATATATAATAATTCATTGCTTGTTTATTGTCTGCTTAATTGATAATGATATACTGCTTTTGATGTTTGGTTAGATTAGAATGGCTTACACAAGGCAAAGTTAGTTGTTGGTGTAGATGCAGTAGGATTGACTTAAACCAGTGTATCGTTAATTTCTGTAAATGTAGCTTATTTGCAAAGAAAAGAAAGGTGTAAATTAAATTCCTGTAAATCTTTCAGTGTGTTAAAATATATTTCACATTAGAAAAAGGCAGATCAAGTGTGATGAAGTATAGTACTCTTTTTTCCCAGGCTGGTCTATCAAATGCGCTTTAAGCCAGCGCACATATGGTCCATCTTGGACTCGTATTACTCGCCAGGCTTGGTTAACTTTGTTCCTTATTATGGCAAGAAATGTTTAGCAGGCCTGAACCCATGGGATACAGTATATACAAATGCCATACAGGCAAGCCAGAAGTGAAAGGCAGATATACTGCTCTAACTCAGTGCTCCTGGCAGGAACTTTTAGTATACCAAGGCAACAAAGACAGGTGCCCAGTGAACACTGAACCTATGGCTACCAGTAGTGCAAGTGATCCCGGTGTAAATAGGGTGAGCTAGTCAGCAAACACCAGGAGGTTCCCATACACAATATAAATATAATAATATAGGAAACTACAGAAAGCCTAATGGCTCATATAAGTCAGCAGTGCAAAGCCAAAGATGACTGAGCTATTAAGGACAACTCGACCATCAAAAAGGTGAAGGAAAGTTCAACAGATCAGGAAACAGGCACTGGATGCATAAAGGCAACATCGAAGTAGGGGAGCCAAATACATTATGGTAGACTGATGAAGTATTGAAACAAAAGATGGTGCAATTCCAAGGGAATTTATGGTATTGATACAAAAGGTGCAATTCCTAGGGCAGTGCACCCGTAGCCAATGTTCCTTCCTAGAAAAGAGCATTAATCACCATTAGAAGACCCAGAATCTTAGTGCACAGATAAAGAAAGTGGCTTGATGTAAGGGCTTGCAGTTAAGTGTACCAAAGACCAACCTTGGACAATTACTGGCTAAGGTAGACCCAAACCTATGAAAGCCAGAAAGAACACAAGTATTCAGGAACAGGCACAGGGACCACTGACCATCAGTCAGGCGGGCTCAAATCAAAGATTTCTCATTTATTTTTCATTGTAAAAATCGATACATAATTATGGAAATACCTGCACAAGATCTGTCTTTATTGCTGTAAAACAGAAAATAAACATTCAAGTTTTTTGTAAGGAAATTTGCAATGCAAAGAGAGAATACTTATTTGAGGAGCAATTATTGTCTTGCGAACGATGGGGGTGGTTAGTTGAGGTGATCTTTAGTTGGTCCTCTGATAGTATTATTTGAACTGTGTTAGTACATAAGTTTGTACTTATCACAGTACTCCAGTACTGTTTGCCCACACTGTACTTGTGTGCTCAAAAAAAGAGAAAAAAGTTATTTGAAAGTTTCAGTCAGAGTACACATTTTAGTGTCATTGGAATGCTAAAGTGTTAAGAATGATCTACAGGGTTGAATTTTGGTGAACTTTTATATTGTATGTAGCCTAATACAGCAGCCCATCCTCCTGTTTTGGTAGTACTTATAGTAACAATGAGGACTATAGTATATGTACCAATGTACTGTACAACACAGTTAAAAAGTAGAAATCGGAACTATTGAGTTGGACAAACTGGAAAATTATTTTTTACTGTACTTGTGTTGCAAAGACAGATTAAACTAACCTAACCTTCCTAGGCCTAGTACATGATATCTGAGGTGTAATATAGTACATATATGTGCTATACTAGGCCTAGGAATATTTAAGTATGTTTTTTAGCTTAATTTTTTATAAAAGAATTCCTTAAGTCAGTCTACTACTATCTCAAAAGCCAAGTACTGTACGTACGAATTCGTAACTACAGTACTGTATTGACGATGGTCACAATAGGTACTATCTAAACAGGAAGATGGGTTGAATACAGTATCATAACTTCACTCATTAGACAAGCATGTGACAGAATTAAACACAGTTTATCCCATTTTCTAATACATGTACAGTACTGTGTTTTCTTTATGAACATTTTAAAATTTAATTCTTTTTAACTTTCATAAAGTAACTGTTTCAATTAATTTCTCTCATCAAGACATGTATACAAATTTATGCTCTTGATCTTATCTAAAATGTTTTCCTTTGTTCTTACATCCTGGTTTTTCCTTCCCTAAAAAAAAAACAAAAAAAAAAAGTCTACTTCCCAGGTCAGCAGGTAATAGACTCTGGCTGTGTCTTCAGGATCTCCTCTATTTCTTGATTGATGCCAGGTACTTTCTTCAGAGATGTCTGTGTCTGTCATGCATTGACGTCTTTGTGTCTCATGCACTACTGCACCCATCACTAATCTCTTTAATTTGCCTCGTCCCCATGTTGTTCGTGCTCAGTTTTAAGAAGCTATTGAAACTGTGTCATGTTATAAGACGCTGCTTGAAGTTGTTTTGCATGACACATAATGAAAGGCTTTTAAGGTGAAAACATTAGTAGTATTCAGACAATGAGTCACAATAACGTGGCTGAAGAAATGATGACCAAACCACACACCGGAAGATAAAGAAACCACGACGTTTCGGTCTGTCCTAGACCATTATCAAGTCGATTGTGATGGGAAAGAGGAAAGCACGGGCAGTACCCAAAATGTCGATGACAAAAACGTGGTCGTTTCTTCATCTTCTGGTCTTTAGTAGTACATTTATGGCCTGTATATATATGGCCTTTATGTGGACTTTATAGTATATGTGGACTATAAAGTATTTAAGGACTATATATGTGAAATATATATATATATGGACTGCCTATGTGGAATGCCTGTGTGGAATACCTGTGTGGACTGCATATGTGAAATACATATTTGCATGTGTGTGTTTATACAATGTGATGAAGTAACACTGTCTTTGCATGTTTTTTTTTTTTTATTCTTGTAGAGAAATGCCACGAGTAGACTTGGTGTAAACATCTACTACTGTTAAGGTCTTTGCTTTTCTTTGGGCTGTTCTACATCATTGTCAGCACTTTGGCCTCTTTGCTGTGAATTGTAAATGTGTGTTAGACCATCTATCTGCATGAATACCTTTTATCCTCAAAATAAATAACCAATATTATTTGCATGAATTAAAAATACATTGATTATGATACAGTATATTATTAACAATTTGTTATTTATATGTAATTTATGAAATAATAGTGTAAAAAAAAATAGTTGACTTTGAAGACTATACAATAGGCCTTCTGTATTATAAAGCTAAGTTCTATACTGGACTCTTACAATACAGTATTGTATTCTTAAATGGAAATACAACATAGGGATACCTAATGGTTTGATCATCTTTAGAATTTTTGTACATTTTTTATTAGTAATCAATATCATGACAAGACCTCTTCATATCAACTTAAAAAAATCCTTTAAGTCTTCCCTATGTGGGGCAGTGTGGTCCTATAATTACATTTATTTATATGGTTTATAATTATATAATCGGATTTGTTAATGATGCTAAGCTACTAGGGAAGAAAGGAAACCTAGACAATTGTCTTGCCATGACTTAAATAATAATCGTGCTTGGCGCACCATGTGGCAAATGAAATTCAGTGTGAATAAATGCCATGTTATGGAATGTAGAGTAGGAGAAAATAGACCACATTTGACCTACAAATTATTTGGAAAACTTTAAAGAATTCTGATACAGGAGGAGGTCTAGGGGTGTTTTTGGATAGTAGACTGTCACTAGAGGAACACACAAAGGACATTGTGCGAGGAGCATATGCTGTGTTTTTCTACATTACGATCACTTTTAATTATGTGGATGGTGAAATGCTAAAACTAGTCATGACTGCTGTGAGACAGTCATGACCATACAATCATAGTAATTTATGGTGCCCATATCTCAAGAAGCACATCGGTAAATGGGAAAAGGTGCAAAGGCATGCTACAAAATTGCTTCCTGAACAGAAAAACAAAGTTATGAAGAGAGGCTAGAGGCATTAAATATACCAAAACTAGAAGATAGAAGAAAAAGAGGCAATATGATCACCACTTACAAAATAACAGGAATTGATAAAATTGACAAAGAGGAATTCCTGAAACCAGCAACTTCAAGAACAAGTTTCTTTGAGGTTACCTTGAGATAATTTTGGAGCTTAGCGTTCCCGCGACCCAGTCGTCAACCAGGTGGTCCTCTCGCTCTCGTATTTGCACTCGCTTGCTCGCTAGCTCGTTTCCATGGAAACCCCCACATCAAACACGAATCAAGATGCAGCAACTACCTTAATTCATTTAATTGGCCCAACCATAGGTCCCCATGATGTCATCAGGAATGTGCAGATAGTAGCTCTTCGATTGTTGGAAAGAGAAGTCATGGAGGGACCTGACTCCGACTTGCATGCCACCATTTACCACCACTTGAACTGAACAAGATGGCAGCAATTCACCCAAGTCATGCAACTGAAATGCATGGCCTCTATAATTTCCACGCATAACCAGACATCGTGTGTGTTCACTCGTACTCTTTCTAAATGGTAAATATTATTACATATCCAGGAATGCCCAATACAAGGGTACTCCAATCTGGTATAAGGATAATCATATTGTACAGTGCATAGTAGTGCACAGTCATCTGCAACCATAGGTGTGCAAATTGGGTTGAGTGACTACCATTCTTTTACATTCAGGGGTGGATTAAGAATCTTCTAGAACCTGTCTCCCTTCCTCCTTACTTGGTTTGGTGAGGTGTTTAAAAAAAAAATCCCACTGGTTAAGGAGATGAAAAGGTTATTGTGGCCTTGGCAAGTGGCAGAAAAGTCCTGGGAAGAGCAGGACTTTCCTCAGAAGTGACTGAAGAAACAACTCGGACAGTGTTTTCCTTTCCATCAAAACCTTTTCAGTAGTATTTCATCTTTAGTAAATGGTTTGTTTTAAGCAATATATTTATCTGGACAACCACAATTATAACAGCCTACTGGGGGAGGGGGAAAAAGGGGTTGGGGGGTGGGTGTCCATTTTGTGGGGTGTTGTATGGATAAAAAATGCATTCATGTTCTGTACTGAAATCCAAGCATATCCTTCCACTGTGGTTTGGTATTTTGTATAACATAGCATATACTGTTGGTCTTCTCTCTCCTTGGTGTTTCTCTAAATCATTGGCAGCACCTTGTGCTCTTTATTATTAGCTTTACCTACTGTATAAGTCGTGCATGGAGCTGTTCCTGGTCACCTTAGCATTCTTATTTTAAAATTAGTTAAGCATTTATAAACAAAGTGTGTGTTAACATTTTACAAGTAACAGATTCTAGATTGTCATCTGTATCATGGTGCATCTTTAATATGACACAGAAGATGAAGCCAATGTAGGGGGTTTCTTGATTACGAGGCAGATGCACAAGGCCTCTTAAATAGGAACCTTCACTAGTGACATCATTCCCCGTGTCGTTGTTGCCTGGAGACCTCTTCTACATTTGTATATCGTTTATATTGGTGAATACATGGAACACATTCTGCGAATAAAAACATATAAAGTACAAATTAGATGCTGGTTTGATCATGGTTCCTGCAGCAATCAATTGCCAGTTGGTTGCTCCAGGGCATACCCATGTTCTCGTGTTCAGAATTATTTACATAAAGAAGAATTTGACGTGACCTGGATTGGAAAGCATGGGTGCCCATCGGTGATTCCACTTATCCAGGCCAGCAAGCAAACAATTGGGATGCCTTGCTTCCTGGCTTGCAATGTCAAGGGATGATTAAATATGGCTTGGTGAATTTACTTGTCAGTCATTCTGGACTGAAGTTTCGTTCAGTACCTCTGTAGCACTTAAATAACCCCTACACAGGAAAATATTCTCATGAATTTGGCTTCTGAATGTTGTCTTTCCTGCCTATGTGAATCTTTTCTTTGACACATCAGATTTTTACCTTATGGGGCAACTATATGGCTATGCTCAGAAATGTGCTATTCATGCTGACTCGATGCTTAATTTGTTTAAAGTACCATAACTATTATTTTATTGTATGTATTAGCATGTGCTGTACTGCAACTATTTTTAATATTTTGCAATGTACACTTTTTAATTCTATAATTCTTTTCATTTTATAACACTAGGATCCTTGAAGATTTCTGACTACTTACAGCTATGAGAGAGAATACAGTGTGCTACACAGTGGGACCATTAGCGGTGGTGGGGAAATTGGGCAGCAGTTAAGTGACCTCAACCTGCCCACTACCCTGGCAGTGCCTACCCAGAATGGAACAATTAAAGGTAATACTGTACTGGGAACCTTTACGATTTTGGAAAACTTCAAGGAAAATTTGCAATTTGTTGCCAAGCCATACCAATTCTTATGTGAACAAATATATTTTAACCTCATCAATATAATGGGCATAAGGCATCATTTGTGTGCTTATGTGGGGACTTGAATTTACAAGTGGAATTAATGACTATTTTGATTAAACCTTTTCATTAGAGCAGAAACTTAAGCATTCTCAGAAGATATTTACACACATTACTTGAATATTGACCAGTAGTTAAGTTGTGTGGTCGTATAATTATTACCCATTTGTTTCGTTTGCTGTCAATGTTATTTTTCTAGTTGTCTGTTGAGAAATATATTAATGTTTGTGTATAAGTGTGTTTTGTGATGTTTGTAAGTTGATAAATTGTTGTATAAATGAATCTTAAATATGATTTCACTGAACTTACAAAATATGCATTATATTACATTTCTCTAAATAATTTTCAACAAAGAATATTAGTAAATAGCCTCCATTTTTTATCTGAAAGTTTAACAGAGTTTTCTGCTTTTCAGAGGTGGACAGTATACGTGTGTTTTCATGCAAGAAAATTCTTTATCTTTGGGATTCAGAGAGTGAGTCATTCTACAGGCTGCCAGGACTGGATGCCGGAGTGAGTCAATGGTGTTAGCCATATTCATTTTTTAACAGGAAAAGTGTTAATAAAAGATACAAGATGTCTAAGTGAAACTTTTATGAAGATTCCAGTTGCAAAATTCTATGCATAAAATTGAATATAAAAATGCACATATTTCACTTAAAATCTAAGACAAATTAAATGTACATACAGTGCACCTATTCAATATTGGTTTTAAATGAATAGTGAGTTAATTCATTTTAAATTACTGTGTTTAAATGATGCTGTTACTCAGACATGTAAATGTTTCATTTTGACACCTTGTATATAATATGATCCTGTAGAATTCCTCTTTTGGTAACTTTTTTTTATGTAAAACAGTTGTTTGATATTTCTTTCCAGGCTTCTTTCTGGATATATTATCGAGGTTGAAGCATGTGGTTTCGGGAGCATCAGTTGTATGTTGCACCCAAAGTACCTTCATGGCATAGCTTTGGGCAAGCTTTCTTACCCCTTGAGCAGTGCTTCCCTGGAACATCTGGAGTGGTGCTCTATATTTATTACTTCCTCCTGGCCTGTATAATCTGGCCTCCAGTTCTTTGGTTTCACTTTTTTTTGTTTTTTGCTGAAAATTTGAGTACATTATCTCCATTGGTTTGGCTTGTTTTCTTTCTTGGTTAGTCTTACATTAAAAAGCAGCAGAAAGAAAGTGCTCAGAAATAAGGCGTTGAGTATATTGAAAATTACCTTTCTGGGTAGATAATTTTGCAGTTTTCATTCCTGCCTCTTCAATTCCCTTTTATTCTATGCTCAGAGACAGACCCCCTTAAGTGTAATGTACTCACCTAATTGTACTTGCATAGCTGTATTTGCAGAGGATGAGCTACAACTTTTGTATCCTGCCTCTTTAAATTTTATCACCTGGTGTACTGATACCAGAGCCTATTGAGCTCTTGTCATGTCTACACTTGAAGCTGTGAATGGAGTTTGCCTTCACCACTTAGTGCATTCTATATCTTCACTATCCTGATACTGAACAAATTTCCTAATGTTTCTGGATTATATTTTGATACATAGTTTGTATTTGTCCCCTCTTGTGATGTCCCCGTGCGAGCCCGTTTCCAGGCCGAGCTCGGGAAGTAGAACTCCCAGAACCCTCTCCAGGAATGGTCCTTGTTCATGCACTACCTATTCTAAATAGTCATTTCTTGTCGCCCCTATCTATTCCTTTGATTATCTTGTATGTGATGATCATGTCTTCCCTGTTTCTTGTTTCAGTAATGAGAGGTTTAATTCTCATAGTCTTTCCTTGTAACTGATATCTTTCAGCTCTAGGACTAGTCTGGTGCCATACCTCACATCTGGTGCTGCATATTCCAGAATTGGTCTGACTTAATGGTACACAAGACTCTGACTGACTTCTTGTGAGGGCTCTGGGTATGGGAGCCTAGGGTATGTGAGGCTTTTGCTGTCTAGTGGTAGTTGGCAGTGGTATCGGTGCAGGCCAACTTGTAGTTAACCAAAGGTTTCCTTGGTACTATAGTAATCTGTAGAGCTTTGAAATGGTTGTTAATAATTGTGAGCTGGAATTAATTATCTCCAGTACTCCGTAGCACCTTAATGACCCTAGCACCCATGCCACAAGGATGTATTCACCTAGTTGTGCTTGCGGGGGTTGGGTTGAGCTCTGCTCTTTCGGCCCGCCTCTCGACTGTCCCTTGGCATGGTTGCTCTGTGCTGTACTGCTTGACTGCATATTTCTTCTATTGGACACGTCAGAACAAACTTGAGCAGCAGCAGAATGACCTGATTATTGCTCAATAAGGTGCTTTTATATTACTCTCATTTTTCATTATGTAGGTTACTTAAATAGCATTCATTAGGAATTCTGAAGTATTGCAAAGTTTTTATTACAAAAGCAGGTTCGTGACATGTTCTTTTAAAGTAGTACTGAACTATTTTAATTACTATTGCTAAAGAAAATAATCATTACATGTTCTGTATATGCTAAATCATTCTCTGATAATAATTGTTTATAACATAAGGTGTCAGATTTTTATTGCATTTATTTTTGATAACTATTATGATTTTTTCAATATTATGTTCCATGGCTTAGCAAACGGCTGAATCTCTCCATCGTTACCGAGGAGTACATTGGATTGAACAAGCTCGAAGGAGGCTCATATATGGGGAGAATGCCATTAGGGTTCCAGTTACACCAATAAACCAGCTGCTCTTTCTTGAAGCTCTTAACCCATTCTACATTTTCCAGGTAAAGTGAATATTTATTTTTGTCAGAGAAAATATAATGTATATTTAATTCCTTTCCAGAAGTAATACAGATTTGTAATTTTTTCAAACGAGAAGAGATACGGTAGATGCATTCTTAACCTCGTACGACTTGATGCACAAGTGCAGTGGATGGAGGTTATCGTCAGTCTGAACAAATGTTCATAACAGAGCACACTAGTGTGGGTGGTGTGCCTAAACCTTACCCTGCCAGTCACAAATAATAGGCGAGGATATTCACGGGAAAATCAGTAGGAACAATGAGGAGGATTTGAGCACACGTACTGAGTACTCCCAGGTAAATGCTCTAGACCACTACACCATGACATGGTCAAAAGCATTGCAACCTGGGATTCAACTGAATCCTCTAGGGATCCTGAGTCTTCCACTGAAGCCTAATCAGAATTTCACACAATGCCCGCATACACTCTACTTTTGTAGAGTGTATGGGGCATTGTGACTGATAAGAATCATTTTCTTACCTTGTTCTTATATCCTATTCTTAGCTTGTTTTTGCATTCATCTTTGAGATCAGTCCTGCTACAGTATTTCAGGTTTGTTGTTAGTGGGCGTGAAGTGAAAATAAATGTGATTTAGTTACTGGTTAGAGTATCGTATTTAAATTTAGTCACAATTTAGTTACTTTTATCAGGCTTTGTGGTAAAAATTATCCTTTTGTGTAAGATGCTCCAGTGAATTATTGTGCCCTCATACACCTTGCTGTACAGTACTATCAAATTACAGAAAAAGCATATGCTTCAGCTATAGCTAAGTACTGTACATTGATGGAGAGATTAATACTTACAGTATACAAAATAATACATTTTCTTAATGTGCTTAATGTAAATATATTTTGTATTCTTGAATTGCAGCTGTTTTCTGTGTGTTTGTGGTATTCCGACGAGTACATGTATTATGCTACAGTTATTGTAGTGACATCAGTGGTTTCTCTTATATCTGAAGTATACCAAATGCACCGCAATCAAGTGGCACTCAGCAGAACAATACAGTCGGCAGACACTGTACAGGTCAGTATTTATTATTCTGTATACATTTTGTAATTTCTGGACAGCTTATAACCCTCATATAGTGCAATATTATGTTGTGTATGCTGTTATTAATTCTGTCACATTTATTTATTTATATATAATAATAATAATAATTAATTTATTCAGGTAAAAGTATACACTTTACATACAAAATGAGTTAAAACCGAATGTTCGATTTCTCGATAGAGCTAATATATACTATGCCTAAATCCACTAATAAGCATAGCATTTCAGGCGAGATGTGAGGAAAAAACTTAAAAACTAAGACTTAAAACTAATTGAGATCAAAAGCACGAAATAGGGAATAAAAGAATGACAATAAAATGAACAAATTCACAAGGGCCCTGATTGGTTTTCGAAATTACATCTGGGATTACAATAGATTACAATAATTGCATGTTAAATATAACTGCAGAAATTGAAAAAGAATAGCAGAAGTAATTTTAACTAAATAAACAGATAGACTACTTCTTCTTCTTGATAGTAGGTGCAGTTTTGATAGACTACAATTTTCTTTAAGTTAATACATGGCAGATATCAGCAGTTATACAATTAATCAATTGTGATTGATAATAGCATGACATTGGTTGACATTTAGGAACTAAGGTAGGTTGCATGGAGTTAATAGGTAGTATTTATTTTTTCTCTTAAACTGATTAAGAGAGGGGTAGTCTTTGACTTTGGGAAGGTCATTCCACATTCCTTGACTTGCAGAGCATTTTTAAGAATAGATAAGGAAACATTATAAACATTATAAGGAGATAATGTACTAACCCCAACCACAGGGGTGTTTTCCAGGGCCATTGTTCCATGTGCCTCTCTGACGGGGCCAGGTTCTGGCTCGTGGTCCCCGGTAGGCTGAACTCCATAGACTAATGCTCTGGTCTAATGATTCATTTATTAGCCCAATAGCTCCAGGGAGCCTATGGGGCTTATCCAGGAAATGGCGTTTCATTACATTCAACACTGGTTCTTTGTCATTCTTCAGTTCATAGCTAGTCAAAAAAGTAGGTTTAAGCATGCACTAGAATTGCATTTTATCAAAAAGATTAGCATCATTTTGCAATTTAAACTGCTTACTGTATATTCTATTAGCAAGCAAATTAAAGATTATTTTATCTTCAGGTGGTGCGAGATGGTGATCAGGTAGACACAATACCATCAGAACATCTTGTTCCTGGTGACTTGATGGTAATTCCACCTCAAGGATGCATGATGCAGTGTGATGCTGTTCTCCTAAAGGGCAACTGCATTGTTAATGAGTCTATGCTTACAGGAGAGAGTGTTCCAGTTACCAAGACATTTATTGTTGATCGATCAGATGTCTTGTATAATGATAAGGTTAGTGGTATTTTATTTTTAATCCATTGTAAATTTTTTAATTCAGTCTTATGATCCTGATATAAATACCATATTTGCCGGTATATAAAATGTTTTTTTTTTGTATTCTTAAATGAATAAAAAAATTGTGCTGTGTCTAATGTGGCTGTATTACGGATGGTAGACTGAGTGCTGTAGGCTAGGGGGCCGAACGGGCTTACTGGGTTAGTCAGCTTGGCACAGAAATCGAAGCTAAAGTGAGCTTTAGACAGCTCAAATCATAGTCAAAATACAATTCTACAAGCCCTCCTTGTTAAGCTGTTGGTTAAGTTTAATGCCTATGGACTTTATGCTGCTAAGGTTCCCTCTCTTTTGCAGGGGACAAGAATGGTATATTGCATGCTTGTGAGATGCTGAATTTAATTATAAAATAAAGCATATAAATTCCAGGACTCTACATCCATGAGATGGGATTTACATACATTATTTATAATTCATAATTAGTTAGTTATAACTATATTAGTAATATGTAACATACCGTTAGGACAAATTTTCCACTGTTATTGTCAATTAATGCTTTTATGTGTCTTGTTGCATATTCACACATCCAGGAGCATAGCCGACACACCCTGTTCTGTGGGACTCAGGTGATTCAGACACGGTTTTATGGAGGAGAGCGAGTAGTGGCAGTTGTTGTACGAACAGGCTTTCTGACGAGCAAGGGCTCATTAGTTCGGTCTATTATGTATCCACCGCCTGTGGACTTCAAGTTCCAGCAGGACTCGTACAAATTTGTTGGTGTACTGGCAGGGATAGCATCAATTGGCTTCATATACACAGTAGTTACCAAGGTAAAGAAATCGTCTAAAGTGTCATTGTTAATTTCACATGAAATAAAATTGCTTTTTATATGTTTGTTAAATCTACAATTTCAGATAGACATTATTTATTAATAAACTTTGATTTTTACAGTATATGCGTGGACTAACACCGTCTGCAATTGCTCTAGACTCTCTGGATCTCATTACAATTGTGATCCCTCCTGCACTGCCTATGGCCATGACAGTAAGTTCTTTTGATAAACCTCTAAGGAATTTAATATTATTCTCCTTTTTCTTTTTTGTTTGTGACATCACATTAGTTAATAAGCTTATTAAGGTAACGTTGGATGATTGTGGGAAACAATATGCTTGTATATAACTTCATTTATCAATAAAATCAAGACTAATATCTATATATTATTGTTGCTTTGTTCTCTCTTTGGCAATGGTTTTTCTTGCGGATGTGAGATACAAAATATTGTGTGTATACTCTAAAGAGCTTGGTAATTTGGATTCTGGTAACCCGAATCTCATACTAATTCAAATTCAATCACATTAATTTTTTTTTTTTACCTTTTGATCCTAATAGGGATTCAGGTTAAAAAGGTTATATGAAATAAGACACTCAAATAAGTTAGAGTTTTTGACTGTTTAATTCAAACAGAAATGACAATTGGGTTATATGTGCTCGATTTCCTTATTCCCGAAGTTTAAAAAAAAAAGAGCTAGGTAAATTCCCATGTAACCATTGACACAATGTGTTAGCTGTAGACAGGTTCCCTTATTATTTTCCTCTGCATTACTTGCCATCACCGGCCATTGGTGCATTGCTACATTATTCGTAGGTTTTTCCTTCACAGATTTCCCTACATTTCTTCTGTGGTAGGCAGGCAGCGAGGTGGACGCGCATATTTCTTGTTCTCAATATTGAGAATTTAGACAAATTCCTCTATTTTATGGATTTCAATCCTGATTTTGTATGTAGTGATCTTATTGCCCCCTTTTCTTCTCTACTAGTTTTGGGTTATTTAGCACCTCCACCCTTCCTTCATTGGCTTTATTCTGGTTAAGAATAAGTCCTCTTCATTCCATCTTGCCTCAGTTACAGTAGAGAATATATTACTTTAACTATATACCTAAGTCTTTTGTATGGTGACTGGAGACTGCTTCATTCCACTAGGGAATTCTGCACCACTCATTTATCTTTGCACCATGCACTCAGTGCTCTATATTTTGGTTTACAATACATTGTAGTATAAATCTATAATATTGTGTTCTCAGGTTGGAATCTTGTATGCACTCCAAAGGCTGAAGAGCAACAAAATTTTCTGCATATCGCCCCGTTCCATCAACATATCTGGAGTGCTGAACTGTATTTGTTTTGATAAGGTAAATTGTAAACATATGATCAATGTGAATTTATAGCCATTATAGTTATTTGTTTGATCAGCAACATGATTGAACACAAATAACTCAATTCACACACATGAAATGAAAGTGATGACGTTTTGGTTCATCCTGTACCCTTAAGTCGTTTCACTTTATACGTGTGGGTTGGGCTATTTAGTATTTTTCTCTAAGGTTTCTTTAGTGTCTAAACCGAGTCTATATTTATTTTCCTATGCTTGCTGCTGATAACTTTGAGAGGTTTTTGTTAATTATGGTTATGTAATACTTGTTTCACAGCTTCTCATAGCCATTGTGTCTGATGTTAATGCTAGAAGTGGTGGTGTCTCGTACTGCATATAAATTAACTAATTCATGACACACACTAAAGTGTCCAATAAGAAAACATTTTACAACCATCATAGAAAATAAATTGCATTCTCTATATTTCTCTTATCCTATGTTATTCAATCATTGAAGATGCATCAGTAGTACTGTATTACCTTTTAGAAACAAGTTTATGCATTTCCTTTCTTCTAATTAAGCATTGCTGAGTTTTCAACACTGAATTTGGAGAGACCAAATATAAAAGTGTTGAATGTATTGAAATGCCTCTTTCTGGTGGGATCTTTGTGGCCACTTCTTGTTAGCCATCTGGATAGCTCCATCCAGTTCAGTCTTTGCCAGGCATTTGTGAGTCATTGTAAGCTACCATAGCAGGTGGCCTATTACCTGCTTCACATGTGACATGATGGAAGGACACCACTGTGGCTGAATTGTATGTATTCTTAGCTCTGCTTATAAAACATTCCATGAAACGGGTAATAAAGGATTATTGGAACAAAAACAGTGCTGTTCCAAGCCCAGTGTTCAACAAGTGCACCATGAGATAGGTTTCTGATATTTTTACGGTGCCTACACTTTGAACCTGGAAACTAAAAAGTACCAGAACCTGGAAAGAAAACTGTGACAACCAAAGAAAGCAGCCTTTAGATGCCCTTACAATGTCGGGAAATCGAAGCAGCATGTAAAACCCCATAACAGTAAGACTGCAACCCAGGGGTAAGGGCATAGATCTGAAACCCAACCATGACTCTGACCCCAGAAGGAAAACCCTAGGAAAAAAGACAATTCCAGAAAACCAGATGACACTCTGAAAGATACATGGAGAGGAGTAATGAAGTAATCAAGTAATCAACCCAAACAACCATTGAGGGCACAAAAGTACCCCTATGTGAGCAGGAATAACCGTGAATAAAAGAAAGGTTTGAATACTGCACATCAGTCTGGAAGGATTGGAAAAAAATCCCACAAAGGGCAATCATAAGG
Organism: Procambarus clarkii; assembly: GCF_040958095.1. Lineage (NCBI taxonomy): Eukaryota > Metazoa > Arthropoda > Malacostraca > Decapoda > Cambaridae > Procambarus > Procambarus clarkii. Next base: position 17,328,409 of record NC_091227.1, on the reverse strand, counting down.
AACAAGAATGTGTATCTGTTCTATATCTTCCCCCCTTTTGTTTCCCTTGTACAAAATTCACATAAAAACCAATATGGGGAAAGAGGCATCGAACCCCATCCACGGGTTCTTCCAAACCCCGAGAGTCCCAAAAAATGAAAGACTTCAAGGCTAGGCACTAGACTGTAGTGAGTTTTCCTGAAGGGAAAACTGAGCCTCAAACTACATCCCCCAGAAAAACAGAAGGCAACAGGACTCTGGCAGGAAACATCAGTATAACTACCTCCGCTGCCAAACATGTAAAAGGCTGCTGTTATGAAAGCTAAGCAATCTCTCAAGAATACTCAATGAAAATGGGAAGCTAGTAAAGCCTCTTAGCCACTCAATTTGTAATAATGATACACAAAAATAGCTGAACCGAGGCTTTTATGTTGGCTAAACTCAACAGAACAGCCACTCGGCAGTAATTGCCCAACAGCTCCCAGCTCCAGAAAAAGTAGAGAAAATGGTGAGGATCGTAATTGCAATGCCAGTTTATGTCATGTCAGGGAAAATGATTGAGGCTGTCTAGTTGAGGGATCAAGAAGCTAGGTGCACAGGTGTAATTATGAGTGAACTGCTTTACAAATGAGAGGCTCCTAGGTTCTGGGACTTATTTTCAATGCTTTGTTTACTTTACTAATTGTTTGTTTTGTCTCGCATACTTTTCTTGTGGCCCTTATCTTGGTTAGGGTGACCTAGTATTCTCTGCTGCTTGCTTTTCTAAAGAGAGGGCAATCAGGTTTTGGCATATGGTCTCTTAGTAGTCTTGCATTGACTCAAAGACCTAATGTGGATGGAATTTCATGATGCTATCCAGGTAGCTAGCAATAAGGAGCCTCCATATGAGTCTTCCCAAAAGAGTTGAAAACATAATAATAGAAATGAAGATTTAATTGAATGTTCTTTTTCCGAAGACCGGTACTCTGACTGAGGATGGTTTGGACATGCGAGGGGTGGTGTCTGTACGGCAGACGCCAGGTAAACCAGCCGAGCTGAGTCAGATTACTTCTCCCTCCACCCTCCCTCTTGGCCATCTCTTGTATGCCATGTCTACCTGTCACTCCATCACTATTATCAACTTGAAACAGGTAACTTAAACATTTTGGAACGTTCCCAGGATTCTTACTTTTCACTTAATTATCATCATTTTACATTTTCAATCAGTGGCTTGATTTTATTAGCAGGATATGCAGCTTATACATCATGATGTTTTGAAATTTTTGGTTTTATTGTGCTGTACTTGAGATAAAATATAATTATTTTTTACTTCACTTTCCACCTCCATTTACAGCGCCATTTATTTACTAATGTTTATATGTATGTACTATACAGGGGACTGTCAATCCCTTCAGCATAACAGGTAATATAAAAAAAGAAGCTTCTCCCATATTAATATTCCCGGTAGTCTGCAGGCTCCAGGCTATGTAGGCTTCTGGTTATTTATCCTTATAATATAGTCATGTAAGATCTCCGTGGACTTGCCTTTTCAAGACCTGTTCAGCGGTGTTCACAGAAATCCACTGCAATGAAGGACAAATCCAGCATCACTGAGTAAAATTTTCAGGTTGAGTATTTTTAAATATTCACAGGGCGGGTGACATCTGGCAACTCCTGCACACCGAATCAGTTGCCTAGCTACACCCGTGCAGCATAGCTCTATCTCTTCCATTAGTCTATCAGTGATGCAATATCATGTATGTAATTTTCTCTGTTGCTTGGACCACTAGACAAATTTACCTGCAAGGTTATATATAATTACTCACTGTCACTTTATCCACTGCCCAGGGGTATCTTCCAACCACATACTCTGATACTTAGCCTCATATTGTGACACCACTTAATAAAAAGCAAATGTAAACCTGTCACTAATACACCCTCATGCAAGAAACAATTTGTTATGAGATGCATTTAACCAATTAATTTCTATCCTGATATTGGTTATTCTTTTGTAACAGGTAGGGGATCCATTGGATCTAAAAATGTTTGAAAGCACTGGCTGGGTTTTGGATGAACCAGGTCTGGATGATACTAATAAATATGATATGATGATGCCGTCTGTAGTTCGACCAAGTGCTCCCGATATTGTCATCAGCAATGAAAATGTAGAAACGGAGGTAAGATATTTCCTATTTTTTTTTTTAGTATTTACTGAATAGGAGATTCATTAAAGTGTGTCAATACCATGATCAAAATATTTCATATAAAAATTACTCAGACTGCTTTAAAAATTGTAATTACCTGTGCATGCGTGCGTGCATGCATGCATGTGCTACAGTTGTACTCTACTGCATTAAAAAAAAATTTTTTAAGCTTTGTTTAATTTTGGGTGGAATTTCTTTATAAATAATAATAGTGATGTTGGAAGAAAATATAGTAACTATTCCTATCTATTTTGATGTAATATTCAGTTATATACTGTAATTTGTGAATTTTGTTTCAGCCACCACTAGAACTTGGAATTCTCCGCCAGTTTCCATTCTCGTCCAGCTTACAACGGATGTCAGTCATTACCCGCCGACTTGGTGCACCAAACTTTGAGCTTTACTGTAAGGGTTCCCCGGAGGTGAGTAATATTTGAGAATCCTCATTATTTTCACATGGTTTTGTTTTCTATTGCAAGAAGTTGGCCATATCATCACTTGCTTGATAGAAATCTTGAGTACTTAACTCTTCAAGTACTACTTGATTTGACATGTCTAGATTGCTTGATGTATATTTAAGGTGCTTCTTCAGGTGTTTTAAATGCTTGAATTTATTAGAAATATGTGGGAAGCACCAGCTTGTTGTCTCCATTAAGGAAACAGGGTATCAAAATAAAAGATGGGTAACTATTATGAATATATTGATAGTATTTACTAAAGCCTTTTATTGTGAAAAGTAACTCCAGTTGCCTTTTAGATAAAGGCATGGCATGTGAATATATGTTCTGTTGAACAGGAATGGTGAAATACTAAAGAAGTTGTTCACAACTTTTGTTAAACCAAGACTGGAATATGCAGTGGTTGTATTGTGCCCATATCTTAAGAAACATGTCACTAAACTGGAAAAGGTGCAAAGACATGCAACTAAATGGCTCCCAGAACTGAAGAACTAGAGCTATGAATAGAGGCTAGAGGCATTAAATATGCTAAAACTAGAAGATAGAAGAAAGAGACGATATGATCACTACGTACAAAATAGTAAAGGTAATCAATAAAATTGATAAGGAAGAATTCCTGAGACCTGGAACTTCAAGAACAAAAGGTCATAGATTTAAACTAACTAAACAAAGCTGCCAAAGAAATATAAGACAACTCACTTTTGCAAACAGAGTGGTAGACGGTTGGAAGAAGTTAGGCGAGGTGGTGGTGGAGGCCAAAACCGTCAGTAGTTTCAAAGCGTTATATGACAGAGTGCTGAGAAGATGGGACACCACGAGCGTAGCTCTCATTATTGTAACTGCATTTAGATAATTACACAAACGTGATGTATCAACGAGAAAATCTGAAGGAGCCGTGTTGAGGATTCGAACCTATTCAGTTGCATAGCTTCGAATCCTCATCATGGCTCCTCATCACTTAGGAGAGTTGATGGCATGTGTGAAAGGTGGGGAGGAAGAGGAGAGGAGATGATATTGTTTGGCGGGGGAGTCCCCTACCATATCCCACCATGAGTGGGATTGGGTGGTTATAGAATTGGAGCTGCCTCGTATGGGCCAATAGGCCTTCTGCAGTTACCTTTGTTCTTATGTTCTTAATTGTGTTTCCGGGGGTTCTTTCTCTTTTCTGTCTTTTTCTGTCGTAGAGATTTTAGATTTAGGCATACCAAACTTGGTAGCAAGAGCAGACATGCAGGCACCCCTCTCACATTGTGCTAAATTTTTTTGTTCTAACGAAACTCGTGTGGTTCACAAAACTATTGGTGTTTTAAATAATTTTGTTTGTTTTGGATCTTATCACTTTCTTAGGCACAATGGTGACTTATTTATACTTAAAATATAAAAAATATCAGAGAAAACATGAGTAAGTTTACAGAAACATTTAGTGGGGTGTGCACTGAACGACAGCTACTGGGAAAACTGACTCGTCTGTTACACATGTTTACATTTGAGTGCTGAGCAAACGGTTGGCTACCGAACACAAACAATGTAAGAGAGTCGAATTTCTTGAGTTGGGAGCCATTCAAGTACTGAGGTTCCTCTGTGTATACTTTATGCTTGTATCAAGGTCCCCTTCCCCCCCCCCCCCCCCAAGGTCGAAGTAATGACCCAGGATGCAACCCCACAATAGTTGCTTAATTTCCTGGGTACCTATTTACTGCTAGATAAACAGGTGCATTAGGTGAAATGTGCCCATCCATTTCTGTCCCACCTGGGAATTGAACCCAGGATCCTTGGTTGTGAGTTGAGAACGAAGCCAACTGTACTATAAGATCATACTGATATCTACAACAAAACCTAAGTTGAGTTGTAGTAACATCCAGGAGTCTTCTTATTTTATTGGATGATTCATGTTGGGTTTGTGTTTTTCTTTGGATTTTTAAATTTTATAATATGCAGTGACGAGTCTGTTCGAACTTAGACCTAAAAGCTCACTTATTAAAGACAAATTTATATTATTCATTAGTTCATGGATATCCTTATTTAACCAAATGCTGAAGAGAAAAATAACAATTGATTGTTGATGTGCATATTCTTTGCAGATGATAGCAAGTCTCTCACAGCCAGAGACAGTACCAGCCAACTTCTCTGAGCAGTTACTGCAATATACTTTCCAAGGGTACCGTGTGCTGGCTCTGGGATGGCGTCCTCTCAGGCTGTCGTATAGAAAGGCACAACAAATCAATAGAGACGAGGTGGAGTGCAACTTAGAATTCCTTGGCCTGCTAGTTATGGAGAACCGACTCAAGTCAGAAACGACCCCTATTATCTCTCAGCTCCATAAGGCCAAGATTAGAACAGTAATGGTTACTGGTTAGTAAATTTATCATATTCGTATTACTAAAGTTATATATTGCTTTATTATGCTTATTGATCAGTGTTTGGTATGGAGAGATGGGAGGCATAATATTTGAATAGTAGGGGAGGCTGCCTTTTGTATGGCACTATTGAAACTGACAATTTCTTTAGTTATATTTATTTATAATTAGTGTTTGTTGGTGGAATTCCTGTACCTTATCAGAATTTAAGATTACAATTTTTATGAAAAACAAGTTAATTGAGAGTAGGTCCACTTGATCTTGGTCCATGTCATTGGAGGGGATATGGGGCAGTTTGAACCACTGAGAGGTGGGTTAAATACACAGATTAACATTTCATAGACTTGTGACAGGCATCATATGAAGCGTATAAAACATCTCTGCTTTATACGCTTCTGGTATGTGTGCGCCACGTAAATGTCCTTATTTCTGAACTAATGCCACTCGGACATTCCCTTAATAATGTTACTTCCTCTAAACAACTCTTGGATTCAAAGAGATTCATGTCACATGTCATCCGCTGCACCATGCTCTAGGTCACCGATGTGGTGTCCCAGGCTTGTGCAGCTACCAGCTTTGGTTCCAATCTGTACAGTGTATCTTGGCTTTCACACTGCTTGCCTGGGTTGGTTGCTTTTTTCCTGTGTATCATTAGCATTTTGTTGGATTAGCCTTTCCTGTTCACACACACACACTGTTGACAATGTTGATATTTGATGGTGAGTTAGGATGATGGTTTGGCAGACATTAAGCAGTTTGTTTTAGCAGAACAACATTTAGTGATCTCTTTGAATTCACTAATAGGCCAACAGTGGATAGCTTGAAAAAATACATGTTGTACTGGGAACAGAAAGATGCACTAGTTCAATTTGGATTTTGGCCGTGATCTCGGAAGCTAGACAAAGCCTAAGAGAGCGACTTAGTGGTTTGCTGAAAAAGCAGCTTCTCATCTATAATCAAATGCTAATTTTTTTAATTGTTTTATTCACTTTGAAATCCTTTTGTGATTTTCTGGATAAAGATGTTGGTGTTTATTATTAACATTTTTACTGATATTATAATTTGATCATTATTGTAGGGGATAACATGCTGACAGCTCTTAGTGTTGGGCGTGAGTGTGGCTTGGTCGGTCTGCAACAGCAAGTCATTAGTATCAAGGCCGTCCCTCCACACCAGGGCCTTCCTGCTTGCCTCACATTCCATGCTACTACAGCCAAAACCCCGGCATCTCCAGTGGTTAGTGTTAAATGTTCATTTTTGCATCTTATTTTTTCTGTATTGCATTTCATTGTCATTAATACCAGGTTATCCGCATGGGGAGGAATTTACGCGAAGAAGATATATATATCATCATTGGACACAATTACCATCTCACTCAAAGGCAAACAAAGACAGCCTCTTTGAAATGAAAAGAAACAAAGTGACTTTCAGTGGAAGTTGGAAATGTAAATGAGTACTAAGCATGAGAAGGAGGAGGGAAAAGTGGGAAGAAAGAGGGCAGAGAGGGGAGATCTACCAGCAAAGCTGAAAGTGCCCACTAACCACCAGGGTACTCCTGCCTAAGGATTAATTGCCCGTGTCCAATGTCTGCACCTTTCAAAGGCCTAGGGTAGAGAGGGGAAGGAGGAGGGGAGGGAAGGGGAAAGGTAGAGGGGGGGGAAGGGCTGGGTGGGAGGGAGGGAGGGAAAACCAGGTCTGCTTTCAGGCAGGCCATTACACTGTCTTCCTTATAATCTTTGTCATATGATGCATTGAAATTACTGATGGTTTTGGCATTCACCACCCTCTCACTTAAATTCTTTTGGCTATCAACAACTCTATTTAAATAAGAAAATGGTGTGTGTCTGTGTAAACTAAAATACATAAAATTATTGTACCACTTTGAAATAGTACAGTATGTTAGGATTGAAGTGACTACTACAGATATCCCAAATCTTCATGTAGAGAGAGATTGCTAGTGTGTTAGCCTTGCAGATCTATAGTCATCAGTTTAGTCCCTTGTATTACTCTTAAATTATAAATTGATATAAATTTTTTCCAGGGAATGAGACAAGTGGATGCTGGTGTTGGTATATGTTTAGAAGATGATACAAATGATTCATACTGTTTTGCTATGGAAGGCAAATCCTGGGGAGTGGTGCACGAGTATTTTCCAGACAAATTGCAGAAAATGGTAGTTCGTGGAGCTATATTTGCACGCATGAGTCCTGACCAGAAGCAACAACTTGTACTAGAACTCCAGGCTCTTGGATATTATGTTGGTAAGTTTTTCACCATTGTTACCTTTCCATACTTGGGGGGGTTGGGAAGCATTAACCAGAGGTATATAGGGCAGTAGTTTATGGAAAAAAGCTAAAGAATTTAAAGAATTGTGTGCATTCATTTACTGTATCATACACATTGTACCACATGGAAAACCAGCACCTCAACACTTCAGCAAATTGGTCAGTTCACCCTGGTGGTTTCTGGCACCATCTTCAATTTTGATGCACTTTGGTACACACACAGATCTCGGTGAAGAAATTTAATGACTTTTGTCTCATATCTGTAACTAAAAAGTTTCTGGAGATGCGTGACTTTGAATTTTGCCAAAAGATTGCGCTGTATTTCCAAGATCATACCATATTTCATGAGGCATCTTCACAAACATCTTGGCTTCTATGGCATACGAGTTCATTCAAGCAACATTTTAAATGTATTGAGTGGCTCTACAACTTTTATTCTATGTATATTTTATATCAGGGTTAAAAAAAGTTGACTCCTGTCCAATTTTACTTCTTGCATCACCACTTCCTAGTGTGTCAAAAAAGCTTTTGATACAGTTCTTCAAAAGACTGATACACAAGATGCAGAAAGAATCTGGTATAACAGGAAAGGAACTGGACTGTGTATGGGAGTACTTGATACAGGAAACAGTTATAGAGAGGATATGTCAGGCAGGAGAGGAGTAGAAAATGGTGTTCCACAAGACTCTTCCCTAGTGCCACTGCTGTTTTTAATACTGAGAACATATAAGCCATGCATCTACATGCTGAAGCACCTAAACTATCACGACCGTCTCAGAACTCCCAAAATGTACTCGTTAGAAAGGAGAAGAGAGAGAGAGAGAGAGAGAGAGAGAGAGAGAGAGATATTACATAATATAGACACGAAAGATGCTGGTAAGTCAGGTCTCAAATTTTCACAGTAAAATAACATACTGGAGCAAATAATATGGTTGTAAATGCAGAATAGACCCAGTTAAGAATTGAGGTGCCATAGGTATAGTCAGAGAACACTGTATGAACATTAGAGGTTCTTGGGAATTCAATATTTTCCCAGCAAACATTAGAAATGTTGCCTGTACGAAAGTGGAACTGTTTGAGAGAAAGTTACACATTCTTGCGTGAAGTGTCTAATAATTGTAACCTGTTTGCAAGACCAACCAGGTTGTAGTAAATATGTGGGCCTACAGGCCACTCCCAGCAACAGCCTCTTGATCTAAGTTATCGAAAGTCAAGCCTGGCCCTAGGCTGGGCTTGGGGAGTAGAGCTTCCAGAACCTCGTCCTGATACAAGGCCTTCTGTCACACTGCCCATCTCAGTGCTCCTCTTGAGCCTGCTTGATTACATGAGGATTCTAAGTTTTCTAACTTTAGCAAAGATTTTAGTATCTCTATCCTCTTTTGCTCTCACCACAGGTTATAATGTTAGTTAACCAACTAATTGTGGCCAGAGAAGCATTTTTTATGTACAGTTCACTCGTATAATGATTTATTAGTTGTAGCTTTTGGTAATGTTATTAAATTTATTGGTAAATTTCAGGATTATATGATGATTATTCTAAACTGATAATTTATGATATTAGGAATTTGATGATTTTTCTGTTTATTTCAGGAATGTGTGGTGATGGAGCTAATGACTGTGGGGCTCTCAAAGCTGCTCATGCTGGAATCTCACTCTCTGAAGCTGAAGCATCTGTGGCCTCCCCTTTCACCTCGGCTAATGCTAATATCTCCTGTGTTCCCATCCTCATCAGAGAAGGACGCTGTGCTCTTGTTACCAGCTTTGGAATATTTAAATACATGGCTGCCTACTCACTCACTCAGTTTGTATCTATTATGATTCTGTATTCAATTGATAGCAACCTTACTGATTTACAGTTCCTATGGATTGATCTCTTCCTCATTACTGTGTTTGCCATATTCTTTGGCCGTACTGAGTCATACAAGGGCCCACTGGCGTCATATTCCCCTCCAGCGTCTCTCCTCTCTGTAGCGCCCATTTTATCGATTGTGATTCATATGCTTGCAGTAATTGGCTTCCAAACATTTTCATTTTTTTATGTTCAGGAGCAACCTTGGTATGTACCTTTCAATGCCACGACAGCAGATGAAATATATGCTGGCCATGAAAATTATGCTGTCTTCTCAGTGTCTCAGTTCCAATACATCATGCTTGCTCTTGTGTTCTCCCGTGGCCCGCCTTTCCGCCAGCATGTCTATTCCAATTACTTGTTGTCTGGATCTATCTTGATAATGACTGCATTCAGTGTAGTTCTAACACTTGCTCCTCCTCAATTCGTTATTGACTCTTTTGAGATAGTTCTTCCCCCAGCAGGCAATACACAGGCAGATTTTTTTAGATGGCAAATGATTTTCTTTTCACTATTGTATTCTGTATTAGCATTCTTCATTGAATACATCGTAATTGACTATTTATGTTATCGGAAGTGCAAAAATAAATTTCATAATGTTCACAAGTCCAAAAAGAAATATCTAGCGATTGAACAGGACCTGAAACAAGATAAGACCTGGCCACCCTTGTCTCCTGATGGTGATCTGTCAGGAGGAGAGAAAAAAGAATTAACGCTTGATGCCCGGAAGCTCGGTGAGACAATAAAAAAGGTTGAAGCGAATGGCCATGCTACTGGAGCCGTCACAACCGTCACACAATTTCAATCATCTTTATGAGACATGCTAATTTTTTTTTCTATATTGTATAACATTGCATATTTAAGTATAATGCCATTATTTTATTGCAGTACACATACTATTATTATCCGATACATTTTTATCAGCTTGAAGTTTTAAAAAAAAAAGTGCCTAAAATAAAGGTTATCTGAATTTTTTAACTAAATAAATGGTCAAGTAAATTTGAATTGATATTGATACCAAATAGTTCACCGCATTAGCAGATAGTTCTTGCATATTAAAGTAACAGTACTGGTACTAAATATAATAATGCCTCTACAGTCCTGTGAATTGATTCTGGGCATTACCCACATGAAGAGGCACTTCATTTGATTTAACACCTTCAGGTAGAGATAATGATAGTGGAACAATTAGAATAATAAGTATTTTTATTATATCCTGCTTGTGGATACAGTATCTGTAATTTACTTCCAAAATGTTAAGACTTGGAGTAAGTATCGATTTCAACACTTTCGCGCGCCCCAACCTACCCCAAGGTGGGCCTGGCGTTTCCTGGGAGTGCGCACCCACACTAATATATGTACTCTTTCCAGTGTTCCGACCTCAATTTTCGAGCTACGTCATTCATTTTGATATCAAATTATTCACAATCTAAAGGCGCGCATTTTAAAACTAGTCCCATAATGATTGGATAAAAAATATAATTTTAATAAATATTTTAAATTTTGTCGCAACATGTGTCGCCAGCGGACATCTGTAAATTTATTTATTGATGCAGACTGCGTTGCCGATGGATGAAAGTGTTAAAGACCTGGATGCTTCATGGCAATTTTGAATGTTAGGTATATGAGCCTAAAATGGCATTTGTGCAATGTTACTTGCATCTTAGTGAAACCATTGAACAATCTCACTCGCTCATGTTATATATGTTATAAGTAGGAAAGTTCTTCTGCAGCTATGTAGCACTTTGTTGCAGAGATCGCCATTACAACTGATTTTGTCCACAAATCAGTTTAAGTCTACAGCGGGATCAAGTGGGATTTTTACCACAACCAAAAACGAGACCATTTATATTGTACTTGAAATTTAGCATACATCATGGTTGTAATAAATAAAATTGTAAGTCATCTTGCTGTATATCCTATTTTGGTTAGTTCCTTTGGGTGAAGAATACATTATTTATCAAGTGTGAAATCCTCCATTGTTCATAAAATGCTCTAGGCTTCTGCATAGTTTATATTTCCGTGTAATAGGATTGGGAATATTTTATGGAGTAGTTCATTATGTTGCTATGACCAGAACAACTTAAATGATGCAGTATGAAGCTTTGCTAATTAACCCTGATGACCTGTAACTTAAGTGAGCTACTAGTCCATAAATCATGCCACAAGTTTGTTTTGACCACTGGTGATGTAGTGAAAATTCAGTAATTTGATTAGGTTTTAAATATTTAGGTGATAATGTCAACATCTATTTTTACACTAGGTGTTGCATGATAATTTTGTGGAAGGATCCCATGAATAACTGCCTGTGCTAAGTACTAGAGTAACCAGGCCTCTGGGATCCACCATTTTCTATCAGAAGTTGGGACCACAATCTGTCTCTCTGTAAGACTAGGAGTGGTGGAGCAGAGTTGGTAGTGGCCTTTGTGCCTGGCATCCCCTTCCAGTCTCCCTCACAGTTTTGGCCTCCTTGGGGGGGGGGGGGGGGAAGGCCGAGTTGTAGACTCCATTCCTAGCCCTCCTCCTACGTTATCGATGTGGGTCTTTCGGGATTTTGGAGGTTTGGGGAAATCCTGGGATGGTCCCATCTCTCTCTCTCTCCTCTCCTTATTTTAATTAGGCCTGAGGGCTTGTAGTCCTGGGAAGCTTGTCTTCCCTTACTGTCCATTGCCAAGGCCTCCTCCCAGCCCTTCCCTTGGGTGCATTTTTTAGTCCAAAATTCATGACCTGGCTCTGCTGGATGGCCAGTTTCTGTGGCCTCATCTCCAGCTGCAAATCAGTCACTGAGGCTTGCTTCATATCTGTCAGGTTCTGTAGCAGTGTGTCTGTTCAGGATCCAGCCTCATTTTCTTTCCAGGGTGCCATCTGCTGCAGCTTGTCTTTTGGCTCCCTGGCCTTAGGGCTTGTGGGGTTCCTGGTGGTCTGGTGCAGTCCATAGAGTTTCCCTTTCCATGCCGGGTTTGGTATCTTTCCTGCATTTTGCTTACAGGCTCAATTTGTGGTTTCTGTTTTGGAGGTTTTCTCCATTTGGCCTATTTTCTGTTGGGGAACCATATTGCCTCTTTAGGTCTGGGTTTGTGTGCTTGGTCTCTGGCATTTCCCCACAGTGGCTGTGGGGTTTGTATTTGTTTGCCTTGTTCGGGTTGAATGTAGACACAGTAGTCGCTTCTGTATATTTATTGACTGAGACAACAAGGTATATATCTGGCCGACCTTGAGTCTGTCGAGATAACTGAGGCTGCTGGGAGCATGGCTGATGCTCCTCTGTCTGGCATGACGTCAGAGGCCTACTTGCCTGTGATTGGTTATATTCCAACTGACATAGAATTTGAGTATAACATTTGTGCAGATTTCTGTGGGTCCTCTGCTGCCCTTTCCAGGTTCTGGGTTTTTTTCCTCACCTTTGTAATTGAAGGTGGAGTGTAGTACTCTAGTTGTCTGGCTTTCCTGCTCTGTGGAAGTTGACTGAAAGATATTTGAGGAGCAGTATGTGTGTCTGTCAATCACAGTTTCAGCCTGCCTGTTCACATCTGTGGCATTTATGCTTGCTGAATTTTGTGTCGGGGGCTCTTCTTCCCTTCTTTAGGTGGGGTAAAGTCCTTTCCCTGTTTTTTTAGGCCATCTTCTATTGTTTTACCTGGTCAGCCATTTCTTGCCTCGGCTGTTTTGTGAGGTTGGGGCTTCGGCTGTTACTGCTGGTTGGTTCTCCCCATCTTCCCTCCCTCCTTTTCCCTCCTGGCATTGAGAATTTGAGAGCTTTCTCACACTGTCTTGTGTTGTCTGGAGGGATCCTCACTGAATTTTGTCTTCCTTGGACCTTCTTGGGGTACTTATCCTTGTGTGCACATTTGATTTGGCTGTTTCTAGCTGCATGTTTGCTCCAACAGGCCCCAGATTTGCTGGTGGCCCTGGTTGTGTGCTATGTGGCTTTGACCTGGAGATGTTTCATGGTCATAGTACTGGGATGTCCCTGGACTGTATGCTCAGAGGACCTTAGGCTGTGTGCCCTGATTTTTCCAGTTTGTGGGAGATTGTTCTCAGGCCATTTGCCTAGTTGTTCCAAAGCCCAACGTTCCAAAGAAGCAGAGGTCAAAGGGCCCAGCTAAAGAAAATGGAACACTCCCCCCAAAGACCTGGCCCTTACAGGGAACTGGAAGGTTGTTTCTGGGCTGCATGCCCGGTTGTTTCTGGACGGTTCTGGTTATTGGTGCAGTTTTCTGGGTTCTTCTGCTAGGGCTTCTATCCTTTACTTCTGAGTTTTGGGTCGCATATTGGTTATTATGGCTATGGCTTATCATTCTCGGCCAATTTTATCTTTGCTCTTGGCCCTGAATTTCTAATTCTCATGCCCGGTTCTTCAGCCTGTTTGTTTCCTGGCATCCCTCCGGAGATTTTGGTTCTGGCCAGCCAGTTTATTCTTAGAAATTTGTTCGAGCTTGGGTCACAGAAAATGGCATTGCATTACATTCGATGCTTTGCGTTTTCATAATTTTCTCAATGTACAAAGTTGTACTGTTTTTGAAGCCCGAAAACTTGTGGCAAATCTTGTATAGGATGAATGCAAGTCTCAGGGACTCGAAGTAGCAAGTAGTTATGAAACAAAACCACCCATTTATTATACAGTACATTGTTTTATTTTATGTCGAATAACACACAAAAGTTTCAAAACAATTTGTTCACAATCGACTCCAAATTTTAAATGTAAAATTCATCAGTAACACTGAACAGTATCCTTATAAATTACAGCAAGTTATATTACACATGGGACAGTTATATGTCGTGTTCCCAGAAATAAGTGGGTAAATGGAATGAGAGTTGTCCTGGATGTATAAGACTGAAATGAATGTATTTTATGTTGAATGTTTAATAACAACTGAAGAAAATGAGAATTGTGTTGATTTTTTATTGTAGAAAATGTAAGCAGAGTAATTTACATGATAGAGATACTGTATAATATTTAGAAGAGAAATAAAACAGTTGTTTAGTTGAAGAGTTAGAATTGCCAACAAATGTGTGAATAAATGCATTGTTCGAGTTTGAGCTACCATCTTCAAATGCTTTATTGTGTAGAAGCTCGCAGGAAGCATGATGTGTGAGAGTAAAGGCTTTTCCTTAAATGTTGTGCCCAAATATAGTTGTTTTTGTACAGTGATGGGAAGCATTTTTGTGTGAAGTTGATCATTCTTTATTGTGAGGAATTAATTACATTCAGTATTTGACATAGATGGTGCTACATAATCTTCCCGGCTTGGTGGTTTCTTTTGATAATTACAGTACCGCACGCACTTGCATTTAGTGTTGATTTAGACTGAAAATTGTTTCATACAAGATGTCGAGCATTAAATTACATGAAATGCATTCATTGCAGAGTGCAAGCAGAGTGACTTGTTAATACCAAGAGTGGATGTTATGTTTACCAAAATCTATGTTTTCATTAGCTTATAAGGTCTCGTAGTTCAGTTGGCTTTAATCTCAACTCTGTTGGGGATCCTGGGATTGATTTCCAGGCAGGACAGAAATGGTTGAGAACATTTCCTCTGTTCACCTAGCAGTAAATAGGTACCTCGGAGTTAGGCAAGAGTTGTGGGGTTCCATTCTGGATAGGGTCAGTAGTTTGACCTTTGGGGGGGAAAAGACCTAGATTCAAGCTTAAGTATATATATATATACACAGGCTTCCTGTCCCCAACAAAACAAATTAGGTATTTCTTGGCAAGGAATGACTGAGTAATTTATTTTTGTAGTTGGCCATATCACATTAAATATTTATGTATAAACTCATTCTTAAACATTTGTAAAAGTACTATAGTGTGTGTGCATTTTCCACTTTCAAATAGATTATTAAGAATGTGCATGTGTAAGCATGTGCTTCTAATCTATTTTAATCAGCAATTGACATTATTTAAAAAATGTTACTTCTTTCACTGATGTACACAATAATATATTTTTAAAAGATCATCATATTAAATGGTAATATATATTGCTGGAATGTGGAACATGTGAATACACTCAGGATATTAAAATAGAACACCCTATCCATAAACCTTAAATGTAATGTAATTTAAATTGAAAGTAATCAAGAGTTATGAAAAATATATTTTCAAGATATGTTAAAAGGCAAATAAAGCCATGCACAGTTTAGGAGACTGTACGCCTTGCTGGAGGGATGGGGAGAACATACGTAATATAAAAGATATTAATCTCCCAGTCACAAAACAAGGTGGAACAGGTGTGTGAGTCAGATGTAACAGGAGTTTATACCTCCTTCAAGGAGTCTGTCTTGTAGCAAAATAGTCCCAACACCCATTCTTTTAGTTGTGTTTTTATGAGTTGAAAATTCCAAGGATCTATGATTTAACTTCAAAATGTAACCTGATGAGTATATACTTAATATTAAGAACATGCCTCTTAACTTCACATGAACATTATACTGTACTGTGATTGTAATTTGATAATCATATGAGATGCTGCAGATGAGAAATTGTTTACCAACATTCAATATTGGGTATTTCTGATGTTCATTCATTCATTCTGTTGCTGGTGGATGACAGTATACATAAATAATGTTACTGCCACAGCAGTTGTATGTATGTATGTATATATATATATGTATGTATGTATATGCATATATACATATTATATATATATATATATATATATATATATAAAATTATGTTATTTTAATACAAATACAGTGTGTGTGTGTGTGCTAATCACAAAAAAATTTCAAATAATTGAAGCATCACATAGAGAAGCATTAAACTTAGGGTGATAGTGAAGAGGGAGACGAAGATAAATACGAATAGATGTTCGTTTCTCCTGTAATGTTGCTAGACATATTGGTATGTACGAGGACACACAAATTAAGTGTTTAGTTTCTGTAAATAGCCCCAAATGCAGAGAACTGTTTGGAGTAATATAGTCAAGCCATGTTGAGAACACCTTCTAAAGGCAAGATCTCTAGCTTCACTATTCTGAATGATGATAAAATATAGTCGTTAAGATTGTAGAGATTATTACCGGTATATTTATTTATTTTCTGATTATTATGCTGTATTTAAATACAGTTCAATTGATTACTTTTATATATAATTTACATTTATTTTACTTTTTAATAATGGTAAAGCTTCAACTAAGACAAAATGGTGATGCTATTATATGCAATATCACTTCTTTTAGAATATTTAAAGTTGATGAGGTTACATTTTGGGAATATTTTAAATTAACATTGTACATTTTATCCCTTTTACTGAGTCAGCTGTGAAAAAATAGTCTGTCAGTAGCATACAGTTTAGCATTTTTTTTTTCGTTTCACAGAATTGATATTTTTAATCATTACTTCTAGCTATGGTAGAATTTTCAAGAAGCTTCCCTAATTATATGAATAAATTCCCCTCATGTTAATTAACTTGATAGTATTGTAGTTCCTACTGTTTTTGGAATTAAAAAAATTATCTCTATTATAATATTTAATTTCTTAATAATCTGATTGCTATATAAACAAGATTTGTTGGTACAGTATTCAAGGTTCTTCACATTTAAATATATGCTTATCATAAAGTTGGAGGATTTAGGTATAGTAACTTTGGACTAAATATTTCACCAGATTGAAACAGACTGAATTATGTCACAGAAAAATCATTGTAAAGGCTTACTCTCAGCCTCAGAAACAGTGCATAATATTGACACACAATGAGCACTAATCTCATTTCGTGCTCTACTGCAAATTAAATTAATCCTCTGACAGGGAAAAGTTTTTAAACAAGGAAAATAGGTTGACTTTATTTTAAGATCACACGAGGAGGAAATTAAATGTATGCCCCAGAAGTTACTCTGGATGATGATATGCATCTAATTAGATACTTGTTAGAATACTGTGTGCCTTACAGTTATTTAAAGAAAATATATGAGAACTATATGGTATTCTATAGATGGATAGAAATTGTATTATGTTTGACAAATAAATTTTTGTTTAGGTAATGTATCTAGGACTGATACTGTAACTGATTGTGCGGTTATATTAGTATAGATGTTCATGCTGTATTTAAAGTAAGCAAGTTTAGTGTGTGTGCATGTTGTAAATGGACAGGACTGCCGAATTTTTTTTTTTAG
This sequence comes from Procambarus clarkii, assembly GCF_040958095.1. Lineage (NCBI taxonomy): Eukaryota > Metazoa > Arthropoda > Malacostraca > Decapoda > Cambaridae > Procambarus > Procambarus clarkii. The sequence continues at coordinate 17,311,187 of NC_091227.1, read as the reverse complement.
TTTGAAATTTGGTATATAAAAATATTAAGCTTCCTTAGTGAAAATATGATGATAGTTTTATAAAATGATTTCTGTAGATTGAATGACTATCATATTTATTAATGGGATTGGGTTTATGTAGCATCTTGAAGCTTCCATTGTTGACAGAAGTGAGGATATGTATGAAAGTATAGTTGCATCCAACCCTATGTAAAACAACTGTAATAGGTGCATCAAATATTACTCAAGGTTTATGTAACATCCATGTGATTAAGAATAGATACATCGAACATTACTAGACACAGTATTTAATATCCATATGAAGGCTAGACTATTTTGCCTTGTTAATACTAGAACGCAGAACACAGTATACATGTTAATCTCAAAATGGAAAGAGCCGTTAAATATGAATGTGTGTAATTTATATTCTTGGTCGAGTAGTTCGAGAGATAAAATGCAGCATTTAAAGACGTCTTGTTTGTATTGATGTTAACGGTACTTAGTTACACCCCTGAGTCTGTAGGTTAACTTAGTAGTTGTGTGTAATGCAAGTCTTGTGTAATCTGGCTCTTTTAATTACCTAAGTGTAATTACATAGTGTTGATATACCAGTACAGACAAGAAAATCTTCAGTAGTTTCAATATAATCCCAATTTCAGCAACATCAGAATATATAGAACTAATCAAATTGACTTCAGTACTTTAAGAAATTTAGTTGAAACTTTCAATAATCTGACAATTGACGAGTAATACTTTTTTACACATCCAATAATATTTAAACAAATTTTTATTCCCGTATTAGTCTAATGTGTTAAATCTGTATATATCAGTTCATTTATGATTCTATTTTGCACCACTGAAATTACAGTTTGTGCTGTGTTATGTTTATGTATCTTGTATGCAGTAATTTACATTGAAATCAGTCTGGTGACTAAAGTACTCTCCTGGACTATGTACATTTTGATTACTAAAATGTTGTACAAAAATGTACTTGCAAAAATGCTTATCAAGTGGATAGCCTGGTAAGCCTATATTGAAGTCACATTAAAGAATCAGGAGTTGAGAGCTGTACTTGGTCAGACTGTAACCATTTGGTTACAGTCTGGCCTAATTTGACCTAACCTGACCTAATCTACAGTTTGGTTGGTGATGGTGTTGAATGTGGCATCTTGTAGTTATGTCCTGGAGAAGTGCACGACTTCTTTATTACTGAGTATGTTAAGGACTATGAAATGGAAACATTTGGCGGTATTGAAGTGAAGATGGCTGCAGATAGACAAAACAAATTACAAGAGGAAAGGAGAGTAAATTTTCAGACAAATATTGCACATGGTAAAAAGTTTCATAGTAGATATTATGGGTATCTTTTTAGATTATGGAGCTTCAGAGATAATAAAAATCAAATTATAATGTTACAGGTACAGTAGCTTTATAAAGACAATGACTGGTTATGAAAGGATAATGATGCTGTAAACCAAAACACATTACTGTATGTGGAAGCTGTGTGTTGAGAGCAAGATGGTAATGTAAACAATAACCTGTCTTGTGCAGGCACCAATTTTGAAAAGTATTGGTGTATTTGTACTCTTCAAAACACACACCTTTTGGGTTGGTGGAGAAATGGCCAGCCTGCTTCATCACAGGCAAGATTCTCAACAGATACTCCATTTAGAGGTACTGAACTAGGCTGTAAGTTCTCACCTAGCTCTAAGTTTGCCGAACCTAATACTGTACGTAAAACTAGAACACTATCATAGTTTACAAGTTCTGTCTAAATACCTCAAAAGGGCTAACAGTATACACACAGATAAAGGATTACATCTCACATGGTATGTCTCATTTCTTACAGGAAAGGATATGTATATTACCCTCAAGTGTGTACAAGTCATCTGTGTTTGGAAGCATAATTAAATTGCTAAAATCCCAGTAGAAAAGAGTGAATAATTCCTGAAGATCACAGTATATTTTTAGTTATGAAAATTAGTAGTTCAGGTGGCTGAGAGTAATGTCCATAAGATTAGAGACAGAGAATATTAAACATCATTAAGAATATGAAAGCATCACTTAAGAACCAGGACATTTGTATAAATATTCTAAGTTGGTGTTTGTCAAATAATTACTAAAGCATCTCGCCATTGACATTGACAAGGAAAGAAAATTGTTAAGGGTAAAAACTCCACCTGAGAAGATGGCTCATGCCACAGCCTCATGCATTACTAGAGACATGTTGGATGTAGGATCTGAGAACAAGAAAAGATGTATACTGTATTCTCACTCATCAGAGCTTTGACAACTTTTCCCTTCACACATTATTAATACCAGAAAGTTGTGAGGAAGGTAAATCTTTCTTCTTGTGAGTATGTTGTGTGGAGACTGAGCCATCACGAGGGTTGAGGACGAGCTGATGGCGAGACCTAGACCTAGATCTAGATCTAGATCGAGAACGAGAACGGCGGGGTCTTGAAGACGAAGACTTGGGGCCACGCATGTTAGTGCCAAGGAGGATGACAATGATTGCTGCATAGAACACAACAATCACCTGCAAGGAAGTACTGAATTAGCAAAGTTATCTTTTACTATCGAAAAACATGTTCATAAAGCATATGGAAACAAAATGCATTTAAATTTACTCTACTTAGGTATCTTAGAAAACATCTTACTGCACGATTCATATTTGCAGAGATGTGTAGCTACCTTCTTAATGCACTGTATATTCAGTATCATGTCTAGCTTTATTCTTAACCAAGCTTAATAATATATAAATTATATTTATATATTATAAATATATAATTTATAGATTATATATAGAGTATAAATTAGCTTATATTCTAATTAGCAATACAGTACTGTACTTTATTATCAGTTTTTAATATAATTGCAATTGTTTACTTAGGAATTAAAGTGTTTTTAAGAATTACAATATTTATCTTAATGTTCAAGGTATTTCAACAGCTGCTGATATACCTTGAACTTTTACACTTCACCTATCTTTATTTCTTCCATTGGGGTATAAAATGACTGCACCCCCATCTTTCCTTTGCTCTCCTTCCCATTGTCTCTCCCCTTCCATTGCTTGTAAGATATGAGCAATATGAACTACCATTGTTCTTGAGTTTTTGTTCTTTATTCAGGTATAAGGTGCAGTTGCTAAGTTGAAAAACTGAATGTTTAATGGTCTGGGTTTGAATTCTATCATTACTACTTCTACAACATTCACATTTTCTCTTTACTTCTATTGCTACTCTGTCTACTTTTACTCACCGCAACAAAGATTGCAGCCTCTGCTGAAATTTCAGATGTGGAAGGCAGGTTGCCGGCACCATCCTGCTGGTGGCTGCTTCGTAGTCCAGATCGCAAACTTCCAGCCAGTACACAACCCAGCCTGTACAGTGGGAATTATGTCAGCTTGATTTTTGGGGAAACCCTGCATTGAATGTAATGAAAAACCACTTTCTGGTAGGGCCCTTGCTAATGGGTCACATAAAGTTGTGGAAGTTCTGTTTGGCCTACTGGGAACCAGAGCCAGAACCTGGCAGGTAGCGAGAGACAATGTGTCGCCCCTCCAGAAAAGCATCAAGAATGTCAGTGAAGCTTTATAGACAACTGGAGGACTCGTCAAAAACAAAGCTTCGACAGTGCCAAACAATTATGCAAACAATTCGCACAGAACAAAACATTCACTCTAGCTTGAAACTCATTGAAGTAGTACTAATTGCCACCACCAAAACCAATGAAAGATGCCAAAGGGACAGAGTGGTGAAATGAGCTCCAGGCAACTACATGCTGCTGCAGTGAAGAAAGGTGCAGGTGGGTCACCAGCAACACAGCCACGTTCTCACTAAACAAATGATAGACCCACATCAAAATTACTAGACATGAAAAGCAGAAATTTAGAACCAGCTAATACATCATCAAACAGATTTACTGAAACAGGCGTGACTACAGGAAATCATCTCGGTTCAGACACCAAGTGAGAAGCTGCAGAAACTAAGGTGGGGCCAGTCACCAAGGACCCAGAAGGATCACCCTCCTCAAATACAACTTGCGGCTGGACCGAACTCAGAGCACCAACTGAGCTGTGGGGGAAACAAGGGAAATGAACTTCCACCACGATTGGAGAACAGAGGCGCATAGAAAAGATGGTTCCGGTTCCACACTTGCCAATGGAAGGATGCATTGATGATGATCCACTCTGTGGAAGGGACAAGCCTTCCTTGTTACTTTCTTGTGGGACAAGCTAATAAATTGGATACACACCGCATGTGAAGCATTCAGAGAAAAATCCCCAGAGAATCTAGAAGCTTAGCCACATGAAGCAGCCAGCTCCACTGGGCAACAGACCGAAGCGACCTCCCTAGGATCAGGCATTGAACCGCAGGGAAGCAACTGAAATGGAACTGGCGTATGGAGCCCAGAGGAAGCCAAATCTTCCACAGGGCATGTCACACAGCTGCAAATTCATATGCTGTACACTGTACCCAGAGGAACAGACCCAATCACTAACCCCGGGCAGCCAGTCTGTTGATCATTGATTATGAAGCCCCAACCTATAGCCAATATGTCCACAAACACAAGCAATGGCCGAAATGGTGCCTGGAAGTGAACCCCAAAACCTGAATGGGGAAAGCTGGCAGAGCAAAACTCAACAGTGTGTGGGCAGGGCTCGAATTGCAGGTCCTAGGAGTAACAAAATGGGCAGAGCTGGAGAAACCAGAACAATACCCAGAGCCAAACCTTGCCCATCCACAAACCACACAGGCAAAAAAAAAAAAAAATGGCTCTCGCACAATGGCTCCGCCAACTGGCGAGTCACCCAAAGCCGATCCAGTACCAGACAGTGGCAAAGATGTAGGTGGAGCAAAGCTACTGCATGTAGACAGGAGCAGAGCACCCAACTGAGAGTACCCAATCTAGGTTCACCACATGTCAACCCATGATGGAATCTACTGGATTTTCTCCAGTGCACCAGGAGCCTGAACCCTGGCTAGCAGGTTGGGCTGGCTGGGTGGGCTAGGCTGGGCCCAACCCCCATATGAGTTGTGGAAATGTGTAATATGAGAGCGGAAAGTGAGCCAGTTGTATGGGAGAGGACCGTGAGCCAGTAATACAAGGATACGTTTTGGTTCAACATCTGACATGCAAGGTAAGTAAGTAATTATCAATAGAAGGCACCAAACCGGGAAGGCTATGTAGCACCAGACATGCAAGGCAGAAGACCTGGGTTCCAATCCAGAGCAAGGTGGAAGGATTGGGCATTGCTCCTCTATTCACCCCTACGCATCCAGAAGTAACTGGGGACATGGATATAAAACAGTTGGTGGATCATATTCCTGGAACAACATGGTTCTGGGGAAGAAGATGACGAGGGAGGAAGAGGAGGAACAAGTAGTGGAAGGGGACGGTAAGTAGTACCGATATCGACTCCATTGTCCAAACTTCCGTCACTTTGTGGGATGGGTGAGTGGGAGTGAGGTTGCTGGACACGCGAGATGGGACGCTGGGATGGGGGGAAGAGGGGGGGTGTTCTATTAGTTGGGTAGGTTGAGAGGTTCTAATGGCTGGGTAGGATGGGGCTTTTGATTGGGTAGGATGGGAGAGTGGGCTTTTAGATTTCTAGGTAGGTAGGATGGTGGGATGGGGGCTTTTGATATAACTTAATCGTTTGATGGGAAACCTCCTGGGAGCTGGTTGGAATGATGGAAAGCTGCAGGGTATAGAGATGTCCCAAGGCTCCGGGACCTACCTAAAATGGAGACAGAGACAATCCCAGACTGCGGGACTCACCGTGAGTGCAAACACAGACGGTCGAGGGCAGGAGCGTGACCGAAGCCGTGGTTGAAGATCTGGCCGTGGGACGCCGTGTCAGACCACATGACCTGCCTGCACAATCCACCTGCCACATGAAACAGAAAGGTTGGTAAATCAGCAAACGATAAATCTGCGTAACAGTGACTGGTACTATACTACATTTTCATGTCTATACCTATAAGAATGTGTGTGTGTGTGTGTGTGTGCAAAGTTGGAGGCCAGTTGTGTGGAGATCTGCCTCACCCATACAGGGGGAATGGTCTGGGGTCCGGGACGAACATTTGCTGGTCGAGTCTATACTTAAGTTAAATGCTTTAAGAAGTATGAACCTATAACCTAACCTCACGTACGATTTTCATAAACATCGCACGGTCTGAAATGAAATCGGGGATCTGATGTATGTAGGCTTTACCGCTCACTTGAAAACTACAAACTGAATATATTTTCAGACCCCATAATTTTTTCAGTACTGGTTAATAATTAATTTTCCTAGAGAAGGGAAAAGAGGCGGATGGAGGGAAGAAGGGAAAGATGAAAAGGGAGGGGGATGGGGGGAGATGCGGGACGAGGGGGAACATATATAAATGTATATATATATAAGAAGGTACATTGGGTTTGTGAGAGTACATATTGATGTTTTTACATTCTTGTAAAGCCACTAACAGGCATAGCGATTCGGGCAGGTCCTTAATCTAACAGATAATTTTAAGTAGGTAATTTCTAGCAAAATTGAAGTTAACAGGAACATTGTAAGAAAATTTGACGAAGATTAGTTGGTATATTATAGTAAAATTTGAGGATTATCAACAAGTATATTGTAGTAAAATATGCGCTCAATATAACAACCACAGGGTGAGGTGAGGTGGAAAGAGGGAGGAGAGCCAGGTGCAGCCGGGTTTCCCTTCGATATAAATCAATGTAAAAGTCTGTTGGTGGTTGGAGGGGTGAGGGTAGGGAATGGGGATATGAAAGGACAGGGCGATGGGGCTTGGAAGAAAGTTACAGCCCCGCTCCTGTGCCAGGTAAGTCCACTACGGGCTCACCATAGTCCGTGCTACTTGGAACTTTTTGTTCCCAGTAGCTGACTAAAACAACAACAACCTTGTTCTTGTGCCCTTTAAGTGCACAAGTCACTTGTATCGCGGGTGTGCACTTTAGCTGGGAAATATCCACATTTTCATGTAAAAAAATTATAAGTCTTCAACAGTCAACTTCTTCTTTTAACAGAAACGCTGCTGAATTTCTAGATCCACCTCGTTAAAACATCAGGATAAATGGGGGAAACCTTTGATAAGCCGCCGGCTTCCTGTCCTCGTCGAGGCCGCTAGATACTGGCCCCTCGAGTAAACTCAGTTATCGTAGAATTATCCTGATTAAAACAAGACCTTAAAACAAGATCACCTAGAAGTATGAGAGATTTATCGAGGACAATTAGGGTAAAATTGGGTCATTTCTGACCTACGCTTAGCTGATGTTAGTTCTACGTCGGCGAGGCATTAAATGGTTACTAATACCTTTTTGTATGTATATAAAATAAACTAAAAGTAAATGTCTCTCTCCCTTCCAAACCCTTGTATGTTCCCACCTCTCCCACTCCCCCTCTCACCCTCTCCCTCTCCCTCTCTCCCTCTCCCTCTCTCCCCCTCTCTCCCTCCCAGCTCCATCACCGTTGCCTCGTATGCAGTATTTGCACTTCTCCTTATACATGTTTGACCAAGCAGAAAGTAAAGCAAGGGAATGAAAATGTATCGTCGCATTGTGTGGGGATTTGCAGACGGGGATTTACAAACGGGGATTTGCAAGAAGGGATTTTCAAGTGAGGATTTGCGTGTGGGGATTTGCGAGTGGGGATTTGCGAGTGGGGATTTGGTGTGTGTTGGCTGCGTGCGTGTCAGCGGTCGTAGCTCAAGATATTTCCGGGACTGTTCGTGAGTCCTGGCAGTTTATCTGACGGAAAAAGGGGTCAGTTTATTTTGGTAATTCGGTGTGTAATTAGAGGGCTGCGCACCCAAACGAGCCGGGGCTGGTGAGAGTGTAGATCCCGAGGGCGACGAACTGGGACGGGCAGAGGTCGATACTGTTGTTAGTGTCCTTAATATTATTATATGTTTTGAAGGAAGAACTCGAGAGGTAGAGAGAGAGAGAGAGAGGTGAAGCAGGCATTAGGTGCCGGGTGAAGGGACGCACGCTTTATCCGGACATTACATAGTGTGGATATTATATCCGGATATTGCGTGTGGGACATACGGTATCCGGACATAGGAGTGGGACATACAGGTGTTGGGAGCGGGGAGGAGGGGTAACAAGGGGTTCAATCCTCAAGGTGGAAAGTCAAGACGAGGTCATATTCGATTTAGCCATTATACATTTGTGCCGCTACGAGTGTGGACCCCTGACTGTAGACACTGGTTAGTGTCCGCCTGTTGGGGTTGTTGAGGGTGGTAGTGGTGGTGGAGGGTAGTTACAATGGGTAGCGGTTATCACCACCATCACCAACTCCGGTTTTCTTTTGTTATGGCAAGAAAAATGTCAGATTAGCGTCTTTAATGTCCACTCAGGCGGAATATAATACTTTTCCTTGTAGTTAAATGTATACATTTCAAATGTCTTACAATTCTGCTTTTGCTGGTAAAATGAAACTCGTTTGAGATACACATATAGTTATCGCTCTCGTTCTCTCCTCTCTATACATCTTTCGCAAACACATTCGTTAGATATGATAGTGTTGATCTTATCGAGGCTTTCAAAATACTGACAAAATTGGAAAACATTTAATTGAGATCACTTGCTTAAATGGTCCAATTTAAGGGGCTCAGGGGGGCAACGGCTTTGTCACCCATTAATCGCCTGTGCCTTATGAACGTGAAACAGCCCTCTAGAACAATGGGTGGTGGAGGGATTTCTTACAAGCCACTGGCTTCCTGTCCCCATCGAGGCCAATGGGGATGGAGGCACTCTGGTAAATTTTCAATACGTATAATTAATGTTTCCAAATTTTGCATGATTGTAGGATCCTTCAGGAAGAGTCAACGGGCAGTAAACGAGTTTGTCTTTAAGGCAACTCGTCCTCAGACCAGGTCCATTCCATCCAGCGGTCGACCCCAAAGGTACCTTGTGTTAACTTGTAGTACATGTGTTAACATACTACTACCTGCTTCAGGACTCCTTCATCCTCCTTAGATAAACGAATACTGGGGCACAGTACAGTAACTGGCAACGGGATTAAAACACACAACCTAACCTATCCTACCTTATCCTGTCCTAGCTACCGACGAAGGCCTGGGCTGATAATAATATGACGAGCGATGCTATATGCGACGTTCTCCTGGACATACATTATCCCCTATCAGTTCACACAGGCATGAAAGGTCATGCCTGTGTGAACTGATAGGGGAGTAACTGTGAGGAAGGTGGGTGTTGGAGGCAGCAGGTGGGTGTTGGAGGCAGCAGGTGGGTGTTGGGGGGCCAGCAGGTGGGTGTTGGGGCCAGCAGGTGGATGTTGGGGCCAGCAGGTGGGTGTTGGGGGTCAGCAGGTGGGTGTTGGGGGGCAGCAGGTGAGTGTTTGAGGTAACACGTGGATGTTGGGGCCAGCAGGTGGGTGTTGGGGGTCAGCAGGTGGGTGTTGGGGGGCAGCAGGTGAGTGTTTGAGGTAACACGTGGATGTTGGGGCCAGCAGGTGGGTGTTGGGGGGCAGCAGGTGAGTGTTTGAGGCAACAGGTGGGTGTTGGGGGGCAGCAGGTGGGTGTTGGGGGCCAGCAGGTGGGTGTTGGGGGCCAGCAGGTGGGTGTTGGGGCAGCAGGTGGGAGAGAACCTAGCGAGGGACCAGTCACGTTCTTCTGTACACTCCATTAGGGTTCATTCGGACCCTTGTTTGCTCTCTATTTAGCTTGAGTGCTGCAGGGTTTGTGAGTGGATGTTGAGAGAGAAGAGAAGAGAAGAGAAGAGAAGAGAAGAGAAGAGAAGAGAAGAGAAGAGAAGAGAAGAGAAGTGAAGAGAAGTGAAGAGAAATTTCAGACGACGAGTCAAAATAAAGTGGCTGAAGATATGAAGACTAACCACACATCGGGTGATGATTAGACGACGACTTCCACAGGATGGGTATGGGGTCCATTACTACCTGCAGGATGGGTATGGGGCCTACAACCGCCCATTGAACGGGTACGGCGTCCACTTTTTTCGCCAGGATTGTTATGGGGTCCACTACCGCACACATGTGGGCGATAGTGGACCCCATACCCATCCTACGTGTGGTAGTGGACCCCCATACCCATCCTACGGGTGGTAGTGGACCCCATACTCATCCTACGTGTGGTAGTGGACCCCCATACCCATCCTACGGGTGGTAGTGGACCCCATACCCATCCTACGGGTGGTAGTGGACCCCATACATATCCTACAGGTGGTAGTGAACCCCATACATATCCTACGGGTGGTAGTGGACCCCCATACCCATCCTACGGGTGGTAGTGGACCCCCCGGAGACAGGAAGAGCGAGGAAGGTGACGGGAAGTTTTGTTCTGAGGACGAGAGGAGCGCCGAGGACCCGTCCGACGTCACGTGGTGATCGTCGAGGACGCCACTTATTCAGAATAATATTCTGAACAATGTTATCTTGGACGTTAATAGTATAAAGCATAAATGTTCACACTTCAATAAGTTAAAATCACTTAATTTGTCATTAACGAGCAATATCTTAAGTCAACTGAAAGCAAATAATTAACATCATCCAGTGTTGTGTCAGGAAGTTTGTGTTGCTGTGTTTGTTAGTTTGTTATTGTATATATTATATATATTGTAGTTGTCGAGCGGCCATTATCAGCTCTTGACTGACAGACGATTACAACTTCACTGTCGATTATATTGCAAATGTTGTACCTGTTGTACCTGTTGTTCTGTTGCAACATTTGCAATGGAATGTTGAATTTAGCTTGTGAATTAGATTTTGAAATTAACAACTTCAAACATTCAAGCTGGGGATCCTTATTGGTTCATTATTGGTACCATTTTCAAAGCGATTCTATGGCTAGTTTTGATTTTGAGTTTTGAGAAAAATGACGATTTCGCCCGGGCTGCGATTCTTTCCTGGCAAAAGGCTGTGTGGCAGAAAATGTAAGCTGGTCGCTAAAGTGACGTACTGTCCCGTTTTCTGATTTGGGTCTTGTGGTAGGTTAGGCGATTACACCTTAAATTGACCTTTTCTTGACGTTAGGAACCTTAGGAGGACGGGCTGAGTTAAGTACTATACATATGACCATATAAGTACCATTCTCATGCCCATATAAGTACCATTCTCATGCCCATATAAGTACCATACACGTAACAATATATGTACCATACACATGACCATAAAATGGCCATATAAGTATTACACATAGGCTCGTGTAAGTACCATTGATATGCCCATATAAGTATCATACATATGCCCTTCTAAGTACCATAGATATGTCGTTGTAAGTATCATATATATGTCTATGTAAATACCATACATATGCCTTTATAAGTACCATACATATGCCAATATAAGTATCATACATGTCTTTATAAGTTCAGTACTTTTCATGGCTTTATGAGTACTATACATATGGCTTTATAAGGACCATCTTATGTCTTTATAAGTACCATATGATGTCATTATAAGTAACATACATATGCCATTATAAGGGCCATACACATGCCATTACAAGTATCATACATGTCTTTATAAGAACCATACGTATGTCTTTACAAGTGCCGTACTTATGACTTTATAAGTACCATACATATGCCATTATAGGTACCATACATTTGCGATTATAAGTACCACACATATGGCATTATAAGTACCATATATTTCCTATTATAAGTACCACACGTATACCATAATAAGCACGATACATATGCCATATAAGTACCATACATATGCAGTTATAAGTACCATACATATGCTGTTATAAGTACCATACATATGCTGTTGTAAGTACCATACATATGCCCATATAAGTACCATTCAAAATACTCTCTAAGTAAAGGAATATTATAGAAATTACTTAATTTTCATTACCCATTTTTTATTCAGCTCTTTATTATTATTATTACATGTTTTTCAACAAATTTTTCTTAATAGTATGTTGAGAAAACACGATGAAATTTTTGATATTTGAGATGGCCGTATCTCGGTAAATATGCGTGTAAAGGCCTTCATATTGAAAATTAGCAAAGAAAGCCTTTACAGAAAAAAATGTAAATTGCTGTGGTAAACACAATGGTACCATTTTCAAAGCGATTCTATGGCTAGTTTTGATTTTGAGTTTTGAGAAAAATGACGATTTCGCCCGGGCTGCGATTCTTTCCTAGCAAAAGGCTGTGTGGCAGAAAATGTAAGCTGGTCGCTAAAGTGACGTACTGTCCCGTTTTCTGATTTGGGTCTTGTGGTAGGTTAGGCGATTACACCTTAAATTGACCTTTTCTTGACGTTAGGAACCTTAGGAGGACGGGCTGAGTTAAGTACTATACATATGACCATATAAGTACCATTCTCATGCCCATATAAGTACCATTCTCATGCCCATATAAGTACCATACACGTAACAATATATGTACCATACACATGACCATAAAATGGCCATATAATTATTACACATAGGCTCGTGTAAGTACCATTGATATGCCCATATAAGTATCATACATATGCCCTTCTAAGTACCATAGATATGTCGTTGTAAGTATCATATATGTGTCTATGTAAATACCATACATATGCCTTTATAAGTACCATACATATGCCAATATAAGTATCATACATGTCTTTATAAGTTCAGTACTTTTCATGGCTTTATGAGTACTATACATATGGCTTTATAAGGACCATCTTATGTCTTTATAAGTACCATATGATGTCATTATAAGTAACATACATATGCCATTATAAGGGCCATACACATGCCATTACAAGTATCATACATGTCTTTATAAGAACCATACGTATGTCTTTACAAGTACCGTACTTATGACTTTATAAGTACCATACATATGCCATTATAGGTACCATACATTTGCGATTATAAGTACCACACATATGGCATTATAAGTACCATATATTTCCTATTATAAGTACCACACGTATACCATAATAAGCACGATACATATGCCATATAAGTACCATACATATGCAGTTATAAGTACCATACATATGCTGTTATAAGTACCATACATATGCTGTTGTAAGTACCATACATATGCCCATATAAGTACCATTCAAAATACTCTCTAAGTAAAGGAATATTATAGAAATTACTTAATTTTCATTACCCATTTTTTATTCAGCTCTTTATTATTATTATTACATGTTTTTCAACAAATTTTTCTTAATAGTATGTTGAGAAAACACGATGAAATTTTTGATATTTGAGATGGCCGTATCTCGGTAAATATGCGTGTAAAGGCCTTCATATTGAAAATTAGCAAAGAAAGCCTTTACAGAAAGAAATGTAAATTGCTGTGGTAAACACAATGGTACCATTTTCAAAGCGATTCTATGGCTAGTTTTGATTTTGAGTTTTGAGAAAAATGACGATTTCGCCCGGGCTGCGATTCTTTCCTGGCAAAAGGCTGTGTGGCAGAAAATGTAAGCTGGTCGCTAAAGTGACGTACTGTCCCGTTTTCTGATTTGGGTCTTGTGGTAGGTTAGGCGATTACACCTTAAATTGACCTTTTCTTGACGTTAGGAACCTTAGGAGGACGGGCTGAGTTAAGTACTATACATATGACCATATAAGTACCATTCTCATGCCCATATAAGTACCATTCTCATGCCCATATAAGTACCATACACGTAACAATATATGTACCATACACATGACCATAAAATGGCCATATAAGTATTACACATAGGCTCGTGTAAGTACCATTGATATGTCCATATAAGTATCATACATATGCCCTTCTAAGTACCATAGATATGTCGTTGTAAGTATCATATATATGTCTATGTAAATACCATACATATGCCTTTATGAGTACCATACATATGCCAATATAAGTATCATACATGTCTTTATAAGTTCAGTACTTTTCATGGCTTTATGAGTACTATACATATGGCTTTATAAGGACCATCTTATGTCTTTATAAGTACCATATGATGTCATTATAAGTAACATACATATGCCATTATAAGGGCCATACACATGCCATTACAAGTATCATACATGTCTTTATAAGAACCATACGTATGTCTTTACAAGTGCCGTACTTATGACTTTATAAGTACCATACATATGCCATTATAGGTACCATACATTTGCGATTATAAGTACCACACATATGGCATTATAAGTACCATATATTTCCTATTATAAGTACCACACGTATACCATAATAAGCACGATACATATGCCATATAAGTACCATACATATGCAGTTATAAGTACCATACATATGCTGTTATAAGTACCATACATATGCTGTTGTAAGTACCATACATATGCCCATATAAGTACCATTCAAAATACTCTCTAAGTAAAGGAATATTATAGAAATTACTTAATTTTCATTACCCATTTTTTATTCAGCTCTTTATTATTATTATTACATGTTTTTCAACAAATTTTTCTTAATAGTATGTTGAGAAAACACGATGAAATTTTTGATATTTGAGATGGCCGTATCTCGGTAAATATGCGTGTAAAGGCCTTCATATTGAAAATTAGCAAAGAAAGCCTTTACAGAAAGAAATGTAAATTGCTGTGGTAAACACAATGGTACCATTTTCAAAGCGATTCTATGGCTAGTTTTGATTTTGAGTTTTGAGAAAAATGACGATTTCGCCCGGGCTGCGATTCTTTCCTGGCAAAAGGCTGTGTGGCAGAAAATGTAAGCTGGTCGCTAAAGTGACGTACTGTCCCGTTTTCTGATTTGGGTCTTGTGGTAGGTTAGGCGATTACACCTTAAATTGACCTTTTCTTGACGTTAGGAACCTTAGGAGGACGGGCTGAGTTAAGTACTATACATATGACCATATAAGTACCATTCTCATGCCCATATAAGTACCATTCTCATGCCCATATAAGTACCATACACGTAACAATATATGTACCATACACATGACCATAAAATGGCCATATAAGTATTACACATAGGCTCGTGTAAGTACCATTGATATGCCCATATAAGTATCATACATATGCCCTTCTAAGTACCATAGATATGTCGTTGTAAGTATCATATATATGTCTATGTAAATACCATACATATGCCTTTATAAGTACCATACATATGCCAATATAAGTATCATACATGTCTTTATAAGTTCAGTACTTTTCATGGCTTTATGAGTACTATACATATGGCTTTATAAGGACCATCTTATGTCTTTATAAGTACCATATGATGTCATTATAAGTAACATACATATGCCATTATAAGGGCCATACACATGCCATTACAAGTATCATACATGTCTTTATAAGAACCATACGTATGTCTTTACAAGTGCCGTACTTATGACTTTATAAGTACCATACATATGCCATTATAGGTACCATACATTTGCGATTATAAGTACCACACATATGGCATTATAAGTACCATATATTTCCTATTATAAGTTCCACACGTATACCATAATAAGCACGATACATATGCCATATAAGTACCATACATATGCAGTTATAAGTACCATACATATGCTGTTATAAGTACCATACATATGCTGTTGTAAGTACCATACATATGCCCATATAAGTACCATTCAAAATACTCTCTAAGTAAAGGAATATTATAGAAATTACTTAATTTTCATTACCCATTTTTTATTCAGCTCTTTATTATTATTATTACATGTTTTTCAACAAATTTTTCTTAATAGTATGTTGAGAAAACACGATGAAATTTTTGATATTTGAGATGGCCGTATCTCGGTAAATATGCGTGTAAAGGCCTTCATATTGAAAATTAGCAAAGAAAGCCTTTACAGAAAGAAATGTAAATTGCTGTGGTAAACACAATGGTACCATTTTCAAAGCGATTCTATGGCTAGTTTTGATTTTGAGTTTTGAGAAAAATGACGATTTCGCCCGGGCTGCGATTCTTTCCTGGCAAAAGGCTGTGTGGCAGAAAATGTAAGCTGGTCGCTAAAGTGACGTACTGTCCCGTTTTCTGATTTGGGTCTTGTGGTAGGTTAGGCGATTACACCTTAAATTGACCTTTTCTTGACGTTAGGAACCTTAGGAGGACGGGCTGAGTTAAGTACTATACATATGACCATATAAGTACCATTCTCATGCCCATATAAGTACCATTCTCATGCCCATATAAGTACCATACACGTAACAATATATGTACCATACACATGACCATAAAATGGCCATATAAGTATTACACATAGGCTCGTGTAAGTACCATTGATATGCCCATATAAGTATCATACATATGCCCTTCTAAGTACCATAGATATGTCGTTGTAAGTATCATATATATGTCTATGTAAATACCATACATATGCCTTTATGAGTACCATACATATGCCAATATAAGTATCATACATGTCTTTATAAGTTCAGTACTTTTCATGGCTTTATGAGTACTATACATATGGCTTTATAAGGACCATCTTATGTCTTTATAAGTACCATATGATGTCATTATAAGTAACATACATATGCCATTATAAGGGCCATACACATGCCATTACAAGTATCATACATGTCTTTATAAGAACCATACGTATGTCTTTACAAGTGCCGTACTTATGACTTTATAAGTACCATACATATGCCATTATAGGTACCATACATTTGCGATTATAAGTACCACACATATGGCATTATAAGTACCATATATTTCCTATTATAAGTACCACACGTATACCATAATAAGCACGATACATATGCCATATAAGTACCATACATATGCAGTTATAAGTACCATACATATGCTGTTATAAGTACCATACATATGCTGTTGTAAGTACCATACATATGCCCATATAAGTACCATTCAAAATACTCTCTAAGTAAAGGAATATTATAGAAATTACTTAATTTTCATTACCCATTTTTTATTCAGCTCTTTATTATTATTATTACATGTTTTTCAACAAATTTTTCTTAATAGTATGTTGAGAAAACACGATGAAATTTTTGATATTTGAGATGGCCGTATCTCGGTAAATATGCGTGTAAAGGCCTTCATATTGAAAATTAGCAAAGAAAGCCTTTACAGAAAGAAATGTAAATTGCTGTGGTAAACACAATGGTACCATTTTCAAAGCGATTCTATGGCTAGTTTTGATTTTGAGTTTTGAGAAAAATGACGATTTCGCCCGGGCTGCGATTCTTTCCTGGCAAAAGGCTGTGTGGCAGAAAATGTAAGCTGGTCGCTAAAGTGACGTACTGTCCCGTTTTCTGATTTGGGTCTTGTGGTAGGTTAGGCGATTACACCTTAAATTGACCTTTTCTTGACGTTAGGAACCTTAGGAGGACGGGCTGAGTTAAGTACTATACATATGACCATATAAGTACCATTCTCATGCCCATATAAGTACCATTCTCATGCCCATATAAGTACCATACACGTAACAATATATGTACCATACACATGACCATAAAATGGCCATATAAGTATTACACATAGGCTCGTGTAAGTACCATTGATATGCCCATATAAGTATCATACATATGCCCTTCTAAGTACCATAGATATGTCGTTGTAAGTATCATATATATGTCTATGTAAATACCATACATATGCCTTTATAAGTACCATACATATGCCAATATAAGTATCATACATGTCTTTATAAGTTCAGTACTTTTCATGGCTTTATGAGTACTATACATATGGCTTTATAAGGACCATCTTATGTCTTTATAAGTACCATATGATGTCATTATAAGTAACATACATATGCCATTATAAGGGCCATACACATGCCATTACAAGTATCATACATGTCTTTATAAGAACCATACGTATGTCTTTACAAGTGCCGTACTTATGACTTTATAAGTACCATACATATGCCATTATAGGTACCATACATTTGCGATTATAAGTACCACACATATGGCATTATAAGTACCATATATTTCCTATTATAAGTTCCACACGTATACCATAATAAGCACGATACATATGCCATATAAGTACCATACATATGCAGTTATAAGTACCATACATATGCTGTTATAAGTACCATACATATGCTGTTGTAAGTACCATACATATGCCCATATAAGTACCATTCAAAATACTCTCTAAGTAAAGGAATATTATAGAAATTACTTAATTTTCATTACCCATTTTTTATTCAGCTCTTTATTATTATTATTACATGTTTTTCAACAAATTTTTCTTAATAGTATGTTGAGAAAACACGATGAAATTTTTGATATTTGAGATGGCCGTATCTCGGTAAATATGCGTGTAAAGGCCTTCATATTGAAAATTAGCAAAGAAAGCCTTTACAGAAAGAAATGTAAATTGCTGTGGTAAACACAATGGTACCATTTTCAAAGCGATTCTATGGCTAGTTTTGATTTTGAGTTTTGAGAAAAATGACGATTTCGCCCGGGCTGCGATTCTTTCCTGGCAAAAGGCTGTGTGGCAGAAAATGTAAGCTGGTCGCTAAAGTGACGTACTGTCCCGTTTTCTGATTTGGGTCTTGTGGTAGGTTAGGCGATTACACCTTAAATTGACCTTTTCTTGACGTTAGGAACCTTAGGAGGACGGGCTGAGTTAAGTACTATACATATGACCATATAAGTACCATTCTCATGCCCATATAAGTACCATTCTCATGCCCATATAAGTACCATACACGTAACAATATATGTACCATACACATGACCATAAAATGGCCATATAAGTATTACACATAGGCTCGTGTAAGTACCATTGATATGCCCATATAAGTATCATACATATGCCCTTCTAAGTACCATAGATATGTCGTTGTAAGTATCATATATATGTCTATGTAAATACCATACATATGCCTTTATAAGTACCATACATATGCCAATATAAGTATCATACATGTCTTTATAAGTTCATTACTTTTCATGGCTTTATGAGTACTATACATATGGCTTTATAAGGACCATCTTATGTCTTTATAAGTACCATATGATGTCATTATAAGTAACATACATATGCCATTATAAGGGCCATACACATGCCATTACAAGTATCATACATGTCTTTATAAGAACCATACGTATGTCTTTACAAGTGCCGTACTTATGACTTTATAAGTACCATACATATGCCATTATAGGTACCATACATTTGCGATTATAAGTACCACACATATGGCATTATAAGTACCATATATTTCCTATTATAAGTTACCACACGTATACCATAATAAGCACGATACATATGCCATATAAGTACCATACATATGCAGTTATAAGTACCATACATATGCTGTTATAAGTACCATACATATGCTGTTGTAAGTACCATACATATGCCCATATAAGTACCATTCAAAATACTCTCTAAGTAAAGGAATATTATAGAAATTACTTAATTTTCATTACCCATTTTTTATTCAGCTCTTTATTATTATTATTACATGTTTTTCAACAAATTTTTCTTAATAGTATGTTGAGAAAACACGATGAAATTTTTGATATTTGAGATGGCCGTATCTCGGTAAATATGCGTGTAAAGGCCATCATATTGAAAATTAGCAAAGAAAGCCTTTACAGAAAGAAATGTAAATTGCTGTGGTAAACACAATGGTACCATTTTCAAAGCGATTCTATGGCTAGTTTTGATTTTGAGTTTTGAGAAAAATGACGATTTCGCCCGGGCTGCGATTCTTTCCTGGCAAAAGGCTGTGTGGCAGAAAATGTAAGCTGGTCGCTAAAGTGACGTACTGTCCCGTTTTCTGATTTGGGTCTTGTGGTAGGTTAGGCGATTACACCTTAAATTGACCTTTTCTTGACGTTAGGAACCTTAGGAGGACGGGCTGAGTTAAGTACTATACATATGACCATATAAGTACCATTCTCATGCCCATATAAGTACCATTCTCATGCCCATATAAGTACCATACACGTAACAATATATGTACCATACACATGACCATAAAATGGCCATATAAGTATTACACATAGGCTCGTGTAAGTACCATTGATATGCCCATATAAGTATCATACATATGCCCTTCTAAGTACCATAGATATGTCGTTGTAAGTATCATATATATGTCTATGTAAATACCATACATATGCCTTTATGAGTACCATACATATGCCAATATAAGTATCATACATGTCTTTATAAGTTCAGTACTTTTCATGGCTTTATGAGTACTATACATATGGCTTTATAAGGACCATCTTATGTCTTTATAAGTACCATATGATGTCATTATAAGTAACATACATATGCCATTATAAGGGCCATACACATGCCATTACAAGTATCATACATGTCTTTATAAGAACCATACGTATGTCTTTACAAGTGCCGTACTTATGACTTTATAAGTACCATACATATGCCATTATAGGTACCATACATTTGCGATTATAAGTACCACACATATGGCATTATAAGTACCATATATTTCCTATTATAAGTACCACACGTATACCATAATAAGCACGATACATATGCCATATAAGTACCATACATATGCAGTTATAAGTACCATACATATGCTGTTATAAGTACCATACATATGCTGTTGTAAGTACCATACATATGCCCATATAAGTACCATTCAAAATACTCTCTAAGTAAAGGAATATTATAGAAATTACTTAATTTTCATTACCCATTTTTTATTCAGCTCTTTATTATTATTATTACATGTTTTTCAACAAATTTTTCTTAATAGTATGTTGAGAAAACACGATGAAATTTTTGATATTTGAGATGGCCGTATCTCGGTAAATATGCGTGTAAAGGCCTTCATATTGAAAATTAGCAAAGAAAGCCTTTACAGAGAGAAATGTAAATTGCTGTGGTAAACACAATGGTACCATTTTCAAAGCGATTCTATGGCTAGTTTTGATTTTGAGTTTTGAGAAAAATGACGATTTCGCCCGGGCTGCGATTCTTTCCTGGCAAAAGGCTGTGTGGCAGAAAATGTAAGCTGGTCGCTAAAGTGACGTACTGTCCCGTTTTCTGATTTGGGTCTTGTGGTAGGTTAGGCGATTACACCTTAAATTGACCTTTTCTTGACGTTAGGAACCTTAGGAGGACGGGCTGAGTTAAGTACTATACATATGACCATATAAGTACCATTCTCATGCCCATATAAGTACCATTCTCATGCCCATATAAGTACCATACACGTAACAATATATGTACCATACACATGACCATAAAATGGCCATATAAGTATTACACATAGGCTCGTGTAAGTACCATTGATATGCCCATATAAGTATCATACATATGCCCTTCTAAGTACCATAGATATGTCGTTGTAAGTATCATATATGTGTCTATGTAAATACCATACATATGCCTTTATAAGTACCATACATATGCCAATATAAGTATCATACATGTCTTTATAAGTTCAGTACTTTTCATGGCTTTATGAGTACTATACATATGGCTTTATAAGGACCATCTTATGTCTTTATAAGTACCATATGATGTCATTATAAGTAACATACATATGCCATTATAAGGGCCATACACATGCCATTACAAGTATCATACATGTCTTTATAAGAACCATACGTATGTCTTTACAAGTACCGTACTTATGACTTTATAAGTACCATACATATGCCATTATAGGTACCATACATTTGCGATTATAAGTACCACACATATGGCATTATAAGTACCATATATTTCCTATTATAAGTACCACACGTATACCATAATAAGCACGATACATATGCCATATAAGTACCATACATATGCAGTTATAAGTACCATACATATGCTGTTATAAGTACCATACATATGCTGTTGTAAGTACCATACATATGCCCATATAAGTACCATTCAAAATACTCTCTAAGTAAAGGAATATTATAGAAATTACTTAATTTTCATTACCCATTTTTTATTCAGCTCTTTATTATTATTATTACATGTTTTTCAACAAATTTTTCTTAATAGTATGTTGAGAAAACACGATGAAATTTTTGATATTTGAGATGGCCGTATCTCGGTAAATATGCGTGTAAAGGCCTTCATATTGAAAATTAGCAAAGAAAGCCTTTACAGAAAGAAATGTAAATTGCTGTGGTAAACACAATGGTACCATTTTCAAAGCGATTCTATGGCTAGTTTTGATTTTGAGTTTTGAGAAAAATGACGATTTCGCCCGGGCTGCGATTCTTTCCTGGCAAAAGGCTGTGTGGCAGAAAATGTAAGCTGGTCGCTAAAGTGACGTACTGTCCCGTTTTCTGATTTGGGTCTTGTGGTAGGTTAGGCGATTACACCTTAAATTGACCTTTTCTTGACGTTAGGAACCTTAGGAGGACGGGCTGAGTTAAGTACTATACATATGACCATATAAGTACCATTCTCATGCCCATATAAGTACCATTCTCATGCCCATATAAGTACCATACACGTAACAATATATGTACCATACACATGACCATAAAATGGCCATATAAGTATTACACATAGGCTCGTGTAAGTACCATTGATATGCCCATATAAGTATCATACATATGCCCTTCTAAGTACCATAGATATGTCGTTGTAAGTATCATATATATGTCTATGTAAATACCATACATATGCCTTTATAAGTACCATACATATGCCAATATAAGTATCATACATGTCTTTATAAGTTCAGTACTTTTCATGGCTTTATGAGTACTATACATATGGCTTTATAAGGACCATCTTATGTCTTTATAAGTACCATATGATGTCATTATAAGTAACATACATATGCCATTATAAGGGCCATACACATGCCATTACAAGTATCATACATGTCTTTATAAGAACCATACGTATGTCTTTACAAGTGCCGTACTTATGACTTTATAAGTACCATACATATGCCATTATAGGTACCATACATTTGCGATTATAAGTACCACACATATGGCATTATAAGTACCATATATTTCCTATTATAAGTACCACACGTATACCATAATAAGCACGATACATATGCCATATAAGTACCATACATATGCAGTTATAAGTACCATACATATGCTGTTATAAGTACCATACATATGCTGTTGTAAGTACCATACATATGCCCATATAAGTACCATTCAAAATACTCTCTAAGTAAAGGAATATTATAGAAATTACTTAATTTTCATTACCCATTTTTTATTCAGCTCTTTATTATTATTATTACATGTTTTTCAACAAATTTTTCTTAATAGTATGTTGAGAAAACACGATGAAATTTTTGATATTTGAGATGGCCGTATCTCGGTAAATATGCGTGTAAAGGCCTTCATATTGAAAATTAGCAAAGAAAGCCTTTACAGAAAGAAATGTAAATTGCTGTGGTAAACACAATGGTACCATTTTCAAAGCGATTCTATGGCTAGTTTTGATTTTGAGTTTTGAGAAAAATGACGATTTCGCCCGGGCTGCGATTCTTTCCTGGCAAAAGGCTGTGTGGCAGAAAATGTAAGCTGGTCGCTAAAGTGACGTACTGTCCCGTTTTCTGATTTGGGTCTTGTGGTAGGTTAGGCGATTACACCTTAAATTGACCTTTTCTTGACGTTAGGAACCTTAGGAGGACGGGCTGAGTTAAGTACTATACATATGACCATATAAGTACCATTCTCATGCCCATATAAGTACCATTCTCATGCCCATATAAGTACCATACACGTAACAATATATGTACCATACACATGACCATAAAATGGCCATATAAGTATTACACATAGGCTCGTGTAAGTACCATTGATATGCCCATATAAGTATCATACATATGCCCTTCTAAGTACCATAGATATGTCGTTGTAAGTATCATATATATGTCTATGTAAATACCATACATATGCCTTTATAAGTACCATACATATGCCAATATAAGTATCATACATGTCTTTATAAGTTCAGTACTTTTCATGGCTTTATGAGTACTATACATATGGCTTTATAAGGACCATCTTATGTCTTTATAAGTACCATATGATGTCATTATAAGTAACATACATATGCCATTATAAGGGCCATACACATGCCATTACAAGTATCATACATGTCTTTATAAGAACCATACGTATGTCTTTACAAGTGCCGTACTTATGACTTTATAAGTACCATACATATGCCATTATAGGTACCATACATTTGCGATTATAAGTACCACACATATGGCATTATAAGTACCATATATTTCCTATTATAAGTTACCACACGTATACCATAATAAGCACGATACATATGCCATATAAGTACCATACATATGCAGTTATAAGTA
The DNA here is from genome assembly GCF_040958095.1 of Procambarus clarkii. Taxonomy (NCBI): domain Eukaryota; kingdom Metazoa; phylum Arthropoda; class Malacostraca; order Decapoda; family Cambaridae; genus Procambarus; species Procambarus clarkii. The sequence continues at coordinate 17,287,015 of NC_091227.1, read as the reverse complement.
CCATACATATGCTGTTATAAGTACCATACATATGCTGTTGTAAGTACCATACATATGCCCATATAAGTACCATTCAAAATACTCTCTAAGTAAAGGAATATTATAGAAATTACTTAATTTTCATTACCCATTTTTTATTCAGCTCTTTATTATTATTATTACATGTTTTTCAACAAATTTTTCTTAATAGTATGTTGAGAAAACACGATGAAATTTTTGATATTTGAGATGGCCGTATCTCGGTAAATATGCGTGTAAAGGCCATTCATATTGAAAATTAGCAAAGAAAGCCTTTACAGAAAGAAATGTAAATTGCTGTGGTAAACACAATGGTACCATTTTCAAAGCGATTCTATGGCTAGTTTTGATTTTGAGTTTTGAGAAAAATGACGATTTCGCCCGGGCTGCGATTCTTTCCTGGCAAAAGGCTGTGTGGCAGAAAATGTAAGCTGGTCGCTAAAGTGACGTACTGTCCCGTTTTCTGATTTGGGTCTTGTGGTAGGTTAGGCGATTACACCTTAAATTGACCTTTTCTTGACGTTAGGAACCTTAGGAGGACGGGCTGAGTTAAGTACTATACATATGACCATATAAGTACCATTCTCATGCCCATATAAGTACCATTCTCATGCCCATATAAGTACCATACACGTAACAATATATGTACCATACACATGACCATAAAATGGCCATATAAGTATTACACATAGGCTCGTGTAAGTACCATTGATATGCCCATATAAGTATCATACATATGCCCTTCTAAGTACCATAGATATGTCGTTGTAAGTATCATATATATGTCTATGTAAATACCATACATATGCCTTTATAAGTACCATACATATGCCAATATAAGTATCATACATGTCTTTATAAGTTCAGTACTTTTCATGGCTTTATGAGTACTATACATATGGCTTTATAAGGACCATCTTATGTCTTTATAAGTACCATATGATGTCATTATAAGTAACATACATATGCCATTATAAGGGCCATACACATGCCATTACAAGTATCATACATGTCTTTATAAGAACCATACGTATGTCTTTACAAGTGCCGTACTTATGACTTTATAAGTACCATACATATGCCATTATAGGTACCATACATTTGCGATTATAAGTACCACACATATGGCATTATAAGTACCATATATTTCCTATTATAAGTACCACACAGTATACCATAATAAGCACGATACATATGCCATATAAGTACCATACATATGCAGTTATAAGTACCATACATATGCTGTTATAAGTACCATACATATGCTGTTGTAAGTACCATACATATGCCCATATAAGTACCATTCAAAATACTCTCTAAGTAAAGGAATATTATAGAAATTACTTAATTTTCATTACCCATTTTTTATTCAGCTCTTTATTATTATTATTACATGTTTTTCAACAAATTTTTCTTAATAGTATGTTGAGAAAACACGATGAAATTTTTGATATTTGAGATGGCCGTATCTCGGTAAATATGCGTGTAAAGGCCTTCATATTGAAAATTAGCAAAGAAAGCCTTTACAGAAAGAAATGTAAATTGCTGTGGTAAACACAATGGTACCATTTTCAAAGCGATTCTATGGCTAGTTTTGATTTTGAGTTTTGAGAAAAATGACGATTTCGCCCGGGCTGCGATTCTTTCCTGGCAAAAGGCTGTGTGGCAGAAAATGTAAGCTGGTCGCTAAAGTGACGTACTGTCCCGTTTTCTGATTTGGGTCTTGTGGTAGGTTAGGCGATTACACCTTAAATTGACCTTTTCTTGACGTTAGGAACCTTAGGAGGACGGGCTGAGTTAAGTACTATACATATGACCATATAAGTACCATTCTCATGCCCATATAAGTACCATTCTCATGCCCATATAAGTACCATACACGTAACAATATATGTACCATACACATGACCATAAAATGGCCATATAAGTATTACACATAGGCTCGTGTAAGTACCATTGATATGCCCATATAAGTATCATACATATGCCCTTCTAAGTACCATAGATATGTCGTTGTAAGTATCATATATATGTCTATGTAAATACCATACATATGCCTTTATAAGTACCATACATATGCCAATATAAGTATCATACATGTCTTTATAAGTTCAGTACTTTTCATGGCTTTATGAGTACTATACATATGGCTTTATAAGGACCATCTTATGTCTTTATAAGTACCATATGATGTCATTATAAGTAACATACATATGCCATTATAAGGGCCATACACATGCCATTACAAGTATCATACATGTCTTTATAAGAACCATACGTATGTCTTTACAAGTGCCGTACTTATGACTTTATAAGTACCATACATATGCCATTATAGGTACCATACATTTGCGATTATAAGTACCACACATATGGCATTATAAGTACCATATATTTCCTATTATAAGTACCACACGTATACCATAATAAGCACGATACATATGCCATATAAGTACCATACATATGCAGTTATAAGTACCATACATATGCTGTTATAAGTACCATACATATGCTGTTGTAAGTACCATACATATGCCCATATAAGTACCATTCAAAATACTCTCTAAGTAAAGGAATATTATAGAAATTACTTAATTTTCATTACCCATTTTTTATTCAGCTCTTTATTATTATTATTACATGTTTTTCAACAAATTTTTCTTAATAGTATGTTGAGAAAACACGATGAAATTTTTGATATTTGAGATGGCCGTATCTCGGTAAATATGCGTGTAAAGGCCTTCATATTGAAAATTAGCAAAGAAAGCCTTTACAGAAAGAAATGTAAATTGCTGTGGTAAACACAATGGTACCATTTTCAAAGCGATTCTATGGCTAGTTTTGATTTTGAGTTTTGAGAAAAATGACGATTTCGCCCGGGCTGCGATTCTTTCCTGGCAAAAGGCTGTGTGGCAGAAAATGTAAGCTGGTCGCTAAAGTGACGTACTGTCCCGTTTTCTGATTTGGGTCTTGTGGTAGGTTAGGCGATTACACCTTAAATTGACCTTTTCTTGACGTTAGGAACCTTAGGAGGACGGGCTGAGTTAAGTACTATACATATGACCATATAAGTACCATTCTCATGCCCATATAAGTACCATTCTCATGCCCATATAAGTACCATACACGTAACAATATATGTACCATACACATGACCATAAAATGGCCATATAAGTATTACACATAGGCTCGTGTAAGTACCATTGATATGCCCATATAAGTATCATACATATGCCCTTCTAAGTACCATAGATATGTCGTTGTAAGTATCATATATATGTCTATGTAAATACCATACATATGCCTTTATAAGTACCATACATATGCCAATATAAGTATCATACATGTCTTTATAAGTTCAGTACTTTTCATGGCTTTATGAGTACTATACATATGGCTTTATAAGGACCATCTTATGTCTTTATAAGTACCATATGATGTCATTATAAGTAACATACATATGCCATTATAAGGGCCATACACATGCCATTACAAGTATCATACATGTCTTTATAAGAACCATACGTATGTCTTTACAAGTGCCGTACTTATGACTTTATAAGTACCATACATATGCCATTATAGGTACCATACATTTGCGATTATAAGTACCACACATATGGCATTATAAGTACCATATATTTCCTATTATAAGTACCACACGTATACCATAATAAGCACGATACATATGCCATATAAGTACCATACATATGCAGTTATAAGTACCATACATATGCTGTTATAAGTACCATACATATGCTGTTGTAAGTACCATACATATGCCCATATAAGTACCATTCAAAATACTCTCTAAGTAAAGGAATATTATAGAAATTACTTAATTTTCATTACCCATTTTTTATTCAGCTCTTTATTATTATTATTACATGTTTTTCAACAAATTTTTCTTAATAGTATGTTGAGAAAACACGATGAAATTTTTTATATTTGAGATGGCCGTATCTCGGTAAATATGCGTGTAAAGGCCTTCATATTGAAAATTAGCAAAGAAAGCCTTTACAGAAAGAAATGTAAATTGCTGTGGTAAACACAATGGTACCATTTTCAAAGCGATTCTATGGCTTTACTTGGTTATAACCCCCACCCCCCCAAGAGGTAATATCTTAATAGATATCTTAAGTCAACTGAAAGCAAATAATTAACATCATCCAGTGTTGTGTCAGGAAGTTTGTGTTGCTGTGTTTGTTAGTTTGTTATTGTATATATTATATATATTGTAGTTGTCGAGCGGCCATTATCAGCTCTTGACTGACATGACGATTACAACTTCACTGCCGATTATATTGCAAATGTTGTACCTGTTGTACCTGTTGTTCTGTGGCAACATTTGCAATAGAATGTTGAATTTAGTTTGTGAATTAGATTTTGAAATTAACAACTTCAAACATTCAAGCTGGGGATCATTATTGGTTCATTAGAGACACGTTCGTATTTGTGGAAGTGAAGGAGCGGCTGTTGGTCATTGTTAACTGACACTTCAGACTCGCAAAATGTTAACCAATGGGGGTGAGGTTTAGGGTGAACGTCAGCCAATCAGTGGCTGGGTTGGGTTGGCTGCTGGATATATAAGTGACGATGAGGCAAAAAGCACTTCAGTGTTGTTTTACCTCACTTTTGGTATACAGTTCAGCTTCGTCTCTTGAAGGTGAGCTGTATGGTGAGGATCCTCCCCACCTGCCCCCTTTGTTGCGTCCCCCCCTCTCCCCCTGCCCTTTGTTGCGTCCCCCCTCTCCCCCTGCCCTTTGTTGCGTCCCCCCTCTCCCCCTGCCCTTTGTTGCGTCCCCCCTCTCCCCCTGCCCTTTGTTGCGTCCCCCCTCTCCCCCTGCCCTTTGTTGCGTCCCCCCCTGCCCCTTGTTGCGTCCCCCCCTCTCCATTTCCCCTTCCCCGTACTGGAAGTAGTGAAGTTCATGCGGGGTAAACTTGTTATTTCAGATTCTCCTGGACTCGTGGTTGGGTTAAGTGGCCATAATGCTCCGTGTGGCACTACAGCAGACCCAGACTGGCCTGTGACGCTCCTCCACCCTACTTGTATCACGAGAGGCTAACCCTTAACGTCTGGTCTTCAACTTTAAAAATTCAGTTAAGTATATATCTCAAATTTCTGTAAGTGTACAATGGGAGTTACTGGTTTTTAAGTCAATTTAACATTCAAAACTAAATTCGTAACTTGTTTTTAATGACTACTTAAATTCAACAGGCTAGAGACCCATTTCTATTAATGGGTAACTAATTATCTTATATCCATAGCCCAGAATGTTAATTTTTAAGATGTCCATCCATGGTGTTAGTCTCGGCTTTTCTTTACCATCAACGCTAATTATGTAATTTCCTATCGTATATATTAATCGTAAAATTGTCGTAGATTTAGGCATTTCTCATGATTTGTATCATGACTTTAATTAGTCATGTAAATAGTTCCCCCAATATATAAAGTTAATGGAATAATTAGTCCTGACTATTGCATATACCGATAGTTAACTATCGGTTCGTAATGGTTCACTTGTCAGCACCCCGGCGGTCTGCACTTGTCACAAACTTCACCAACACACCATGAGTAAGTCAGACGCTAGTCTCCGGACACTCCCCCCCCAGCGGATTGCTCTAGCACTTAAGTTGTAGTTTGATAATGTACAGTATTCATGCACGTAAAATACTACACTTAAAAGTACAATGTTAACTTGTTGTCAAATATACAGTCAAGCTCTTACTTTTAGTGTAAAGTAAACGTTGTTCTTAGCAGTCACTATTGCTACAAAGGTGTAGCATTAATGCTGCTTTCAAGAGTTTTTGCTTGGCGACACCCCCCACCTCCTCAAAGAGGTAAGAAAAGTTTACCTCTGATTGAAACGTTGTCTACAAACATCTAGGTTATCTACAACCCTAGCCTAGAGGCCTAACAAAGTCTTGAGTATCTTAGATAAGCGTAACTTAACTGATAACTGACCTTTGAAACACGCATCCTGCTTAACTTTCACATGTAATGATTACAAAAGATGGTAAAATTCAATCATTTACCTTGGCTTGCCATATTAACCATGTTCTTGCACCAGGGTTATGTCTAAATGCAGTCTTTAGTCCTAAATTGATTTTTATTTTCAGATTCCAAAATGCTTCAGCCTACACTAGTGTGGGTGTCGGGCCGACGGCTCCATGGTGGTATTCGTCTCCTGAGGGAAACTACTTGTTGAAAATCCTTAGTCTCCTTTCGCCAAAGCCCTTCTTCAAGGAAAGCGTCTCTACAGTTCTCCAAAGTTATAAATTAACTGAAGGTGATCATACTGAATACTTCATACCCAAGACTTCTACAAATTAGGCATTCAGGCAACATCACCTTGACAAGGTAACTGAGGAAAGGCTAGAAAAACAAATCGGTGAATCTGTACGCTGATACAACATGGTTGTTGCTGGCAATCTCAATTATGGACAAAGGTGGTGGCCGCCGGAGAGAATCGGTAATAGCGAGAATTCGTCTTGGATACAAAAGATCTATGGGGATACCGAATGGGATCACTTGAGCAGTGAAGTTGCAGAATAGGTGAAGTGATAATGTTAACGTGAGACTTTAGATATGTGTAGCAAACTGTTGAGCTAAAACGGTCAAATACTGTTCTTTATTACCCGTTTTTGCACTAACATGATAAAAATGTTATTGTTGACAAAGGTTAATGTCTGAGAATCTTCCCCACTTGAGTTAAGCAAGTCCCAGCTGTGTCTGGGTACAAGTGACATGAACCCAGCGGGTTTTTCTTCCTATTAAGATTGTTGTACATGCTGCTATGGCGGTGTCCACTCACAGGATGAGTGGCGCTGCCCAATACTGTCACTATGGCGGTGTCCACTCACAGGACGAGTGGCGCTGCCCAATAAACTCGCCCCGTCGGGGCAAAACCAAAAATTTGTTAATCATTTATTTTTTTTTACTGTGTATTAGTGACCACTAACTTTTCAATATTCCAGCATTGTTAATAAACTATCAAGCTTTTAGTGCATCTCTAGTCCATAATTGTCCATTCCTATTCTTTATATATTGCAATACTGGACACCCCCCCCCCCAATACAAAATGACTAGTTGTGCACCCTATATGCATCCTGTGGGGCCGTAGTGAAGGTTGCTAGTGTCTAACGAAGGCTGAATGAACTGCATTTACGTAATTATGGGGGAAAAAGGCAACCCGTTCTCGCACTTTCTTATAGTCAATATTGACTTATTAAATACGTGCATATGTGAGGTACTAATTTATTGTGAATATCTTAGTTTACCTTTAAGAACTTCAGAGAAAACAGACCTTGCCTAACTTTCTTAATATGTTAAGATAAACATCTTAATTAGGTTAAGTAATTGTAATTACGAAGCAATAAGATGCTTAACATATTAAAGTTAGGCAAGGTCGGTGTTTTCTATGGAGCTTTTCAAGGTAAACTAAAATATTCACAATAAATTAGTACCTCACATACGCACGTATTTAATAAGTCAATATTGACTAAGATATTGCGAGAACGGGTTAGTGCAACATTAAAAATGTCCGATTGAAAATAGTTAACATTAACTTCCTCTAGTCTTAAAGTCCAGCCAACTACAGACAGAGACGTCAACAAGGAAAGTCTCCATACTGAACATTTAAAACCACTGAATAAAACTATGTACTACCCGACATCACTTGGTCTTCTGATCTAAGCGCTTTTTCTGATGCCTCGCGCTGATTCTTGATTCCAACTGAATTTAAATACCAAGTTGCTTTCAGCCTCCCGACGAACAAGGAAAAAAAGTTAGCACAAAGTGCTCTCGGCGTTCCGGGCGATCGAGCGGAAACACTAAGTTTACTCTTTTTCACTGTCCTGATCTTAATTTTCGATGTATACATTTCACTTTTGTACCAGTGTGTTCGCAATAGAATGTAATAGAACATGTGTAAAATGTCGCCAAACTGATTTAAACCACTACCAGTAAAGAAATCACGTGGATCACTAGCCGTGAGCTCCAAACAGCGACCAGATGTTTCCATTCTTTTCAGGGTTTTCAACTCCACACTTGTCCTACAGCGCTAAACGTGGTATCTTTGAGATCGTAATAAAATTCCCTACACGGACATACGCATATAAATGAAGAATCATGATAGTGGCCTACCCGCAAGTGTGTAGGAAGTGGGCGAAATGTTACCTGTTACTGCACATCGGCGATCTACAATAGTTTACCCACAAAGGTACAAGACAAAACAGTTCTCCTAAATAGGCTGCGGCTATTAAAGAAAACGTAAATTTTATGGCAAACATGTTCATACTATCCAAGTCGGATTAAAAAGTCCATAGAGCTGGCAAGCAGGGGATGGAAGAACGGGGCGAGGTTGCAGAAATCTTGAGCAAGGATCTGGAGATGAGGTGAAGAGGGGAGATGAAAGATCGGTGGCCCAACCACCGCGGATTAGAACTTGAGTAGATGGAAGTAGAATTGAGTAGGGCGTCATTTGCAGTCCACGCAGAGGCCAGGAACGCAAGCAGCTGGCAGTTGATGGTAATTGAAGGTTGATTACTTCATTGGTTTACTTCTTTCTTGATGGTGGGAGCAAGGTCTGATCTTTGGTCTTTGTTTTCGGCTTGTCTTTCTTGGCGGTCCGACTTCGTGTTGACATTGCTGTGGGATCAATAGCGTCATAAAGAAAATCGGCAGATGAATAGTTGTATTTCTGTGAAGGTGGAGATGTCGTTCCCACAGAGACATCCTCATCTGATGAGTCAGTTGAGTACATACCAGATGTGGGTCTTGGAAGTAGTGTTCCTGATGGTTTAGTAGCAGCGGTAGGACTTACTGCAGATGTAGAAGGTTCAGTGGATGTATGTACTATGGGTGGAGATGTAACAGGAGATGGTGGATGAGAAGTCGTCGGCTTCTGGGTTGCTACCATGCCAGGAGCAGATGTTGCAGCTGCAGTAGGCACAGTATCGTTCACAGCAATGTCCGAGGCTGGACCAGGAGCTGGAGCATCATCCGACAATGGGTTTGAAGGGTCGGGGACTAGCACAGTGGTCCCTGAAGGTTTGGTATGAAGAGGTGTTGGTTGACTCTGCTGGGTTGAAAGTTCATTGCCCGTTCGTTCTTGAATTTTTCTTTATCATAGCGGCGTGTTTCGGATATTTCACGTAGTATTGAGGGTCAATAATGGCAGGGTGGAGCATGGTAACATCAGTGCAGTAACGAACTGTGTCAGCCTCATCCAAGTCGATCGGATAAGAATTTGTTCGTCGGACATACTGTCTACTTGGGCAACTTCAAGTGACCTCCGGCGGACACGATCTTGTGTCCGCGGGGAAGGAAAGTGCCGGGCACAATGTTCTCGCTGCCCGATCTGAGCAGGTTGTTAGATGCCATCCTGAACCACAATCCAGATGATCGGGTATAGTTTAGAGGTTCATAGACCTTAGGATAGTTCCAAACTAGAGTAACTTCCCTCTCCGTACCTCCCTCCTATCTTGCATCTAGTAATGCCACTGAAGCTTGACATTATGGGTGGTAAACAGTCTTGGTTTAACTCTTGGCAGTACGAAGTTACTCCCTCGGTAGGACAGCCCTACTGTAGTGTTAACCTAGCCATATATACTTACAAAAAAGGGGCCTATAAAACTACCCATTAGCTCTACAAGTAGGCAAAATGCAACTGAGGTTGCAAAGGTCTGCAGAGAAGCCAGAGGCTGACCTGCAGAAGCTTGCTGCCCTGTTAGACCGTAATTACATTTTACTGGCCTAGGTAAATACTTTATGGTTCTGGAGAGATGGGAGGTGCGCGAGTGTTTCACAGGACCTATTGTGGGTATCCAGATCACCCTCAAGATTGTGTGCTTGCGGAGGTTGAACTTCGGCTCTGGTCCCGCCTATTGGTCAATATTATCTACATTTCAAACTGTAAAGAGTCTGCTGCCTCCATCACTGCCTAATGCAGTGATTGAGGGAGCATCTTGACAAAATCTTCAAATCTGCATCGGCCAGCCACATGGGCTGGACGGGAGAGAGTCCCGCTTCATGTAGGTTTGCATTCAATCCCCGACAGTTTAAGTGGTTAGTCACCATGCCATCTTCCGTCCCATTAAAGTGTTGTAGTCTTAATGGCTTTGCACTTTTCCATAATTCCCTCATTTGGACACTACCTGTCCCCTTGTTTGTGTTCCACCCATGTTAAATAGTTTTGTCCACTCAATTTCTTAGACAATCACCTTTAAAGTTCACTCATGTTTGCCAAGGACGGGTCTAAGTTCCTGTAGCCTTTCCTCTTTAGTCCCAGAACAGAAGTCTATCTCGTCTGTTCCTTGTGATTGCCTTGGGCCGGTTGTCTAGTCTGTAAACTATGTTTGCAGACAATCTTTGTGTGATCTTCATGCAGCGAACAGCTGTAGTATGTTATCCGTACAGACACCAAAGTCTCATTAAGAATATGTCTGCTTGTGAAGCTAAATATTCTTGAAATAAATGTTATTCTTCCGGGGCCGAGATACTTTGAGAGTCTGATGGCTTTGATATCGCTCGATTTGTGTCTATATTGGCATCTTTCCTTTTGAATATCCAAAAGGAGTAGTGTGTTATCTTACCAGCTTGGTGCATGTGATGGTTACCAGTCCTAATCCAGCCACCAGAAGGGACAAGTAAATTCATATAGGCAAGTCAGGATTACCTACAAGGTCACCTTCTCGCCGCTAGTCTCCTGTCCCCGTCGAGGCAACTTTAAAGTTCCTCTAATTCCGATTATTAGTATAAAACAACGTGCAGATACCACCGTCAGGTAGGCGGTTCCATGCACGAGCTGTTTCAAGCAGTTTCTCCCTTTTATGCATTACATTGGACTTGCCTGGCCACTTGTGGCCGACTCTCGCATCTTTGCTATTTTTAATTAAAGTTGAAACAACCAAGTATATCCATTACTGATGTAAATATTTTAGTTTACATAATTAAAACCTGGAGATGGAACAAGCTCCACCCCGGAACATGTATGCATCACCATCTTTTGTTCCAAAAGGTTGCTAAGCTATTTAACAAAAGTACATTTCTGAATTTTCCAATGAAATTGTTTCACGTATTCCCATAATTTCTTTTAAAACTTCTTACCCGCTTCCCTTTCCATTGTCTTCCTATAATTAGAAATTTAATTAAATCTGTTCAATCTATAAATATGCATATGCAAAACAAAAAAAACAATGGTTTAGCGATTTATTATTTTCATAATTTGTAGCAATATAGAATGCAGTTCTGTGGTGAGACATAGGCAAATAAGATAGTCTTATAGTTGGGTTGTTAGTTGCCTAATTAAAACAAGTTTGAATATAAAAAACTAAAAATGTCTTAGAACACTTTAAATTCTAGCCAGGGTTTACGTTTCTTCCAGGTAATAGTTAACTGCCAAACTACAAGTCATTCATCGTAAATACGTAGCGAGATCACTGGGAGCGAGGCCCAAAATATTGCCACTCAGGTTTTACAATTATAAAAAAGCGAACCGGGAAAGCTATAACCAGGTTTACAAGTAATCCACCTACACTAGTCTAAAAACGGGGGGGGGGGGGGGGGGGGGGGGGAATTGTTATACAAGTGGTCGTTGAAATCCGCCCTCTTGCATCGTTTCAATGTCATTGAAGTCACTAGCAATTAGTTTCAGTAACAGAAGAGTCAAGGATTTAATTTTACCTTTAAATATATACACCCCTCACCTATGACACTTCAGGTCCCTAGTGGCAAGTTCTGTCGAGTAGACACTACATTAACAGACCTCCTGGTTAAGGTATTCAATAACATTGAGTTTTAATATTTTACAACTTCACCATTCAGGAAACTTTACCATTTTCTGGCAAAACAATGTATCAAAGGCTGGTGTGACAGATGGTACTTTACGTGGTGACAGGCAATGTCTTGTCACTTTATGACGTAGTTTAGATGTTACTCAGTACCCCGAGACTGTCCTCGTGGCCTGGCTGTGGTCGCCCGAGCCTGGGGACGGAAGAGGGCACAGTTATCACAACTATATTCCTTAAAACAAGATTTAAATTGTCAAGTTTAACTTTTAGACATTTTTACAGCTGTTTAAACCCTTATGAGTAACCTGCACTTAAATCTATCAAACATCCCGTACGGAATGACAATGAACTATGACAAATGAAGTAAAACAAGTCAAACTGACCCTGTAGTGGGAGACCAGTTTGTGTAGAACAGCACCAGGACGACCACCTGCAGGTCGTCGTAGCCTCTCATCCACATGAACTGGATCCAACCTAACAATTTTAGAAAAATTAACGCTTTGTAAACCATAATAGTCCAGCAGGATTTCCACATTTAATGCACATGTATTTCAATAATTTATAACATTAATAAACTCACTTCTGGTGGTAACGCTCTTTATGAAGTCGTCCTTATCCTTCTCTAATACCAACTAGCTGGAAGCCTCTACCAAGACGAGCAGTAAGAGTTGGCTTGATCCCAGCTGTAGGAATTAATATTCACGCACCATGAGAAATTATAGTTCTTACCAGCCCTAGTTTGCATGTATATCATGTCAAAAATACATCTAAGCTTACTAAAAGGTAACAAAACCCATATTTAGGATTCTAACCTGCATCTTATCTACTCAAAAATTTGGCAAGCCTAGTCCAGGTTTTTTCCAAGAAAAAAAAAAAAAAAAAAAAACTTACACAAGGTGCATTAACTATGCCTTTTTAGTAACCGACTTAAGAACACTTAAGTAAAAGCTTATCAACCGTCTACATTTAACCAAGTCGATACAGTGCAACACTCAGCATTCTGAGCACTTAACCCAACATTCGATTAGTCAAGGCAAATCTAAAGTGGTAATTCCCCTTCCACCCCCCCCCATACCCCAGACACTTCAATAGTTTTTAGTACGGGGAACCAGGGAAAGGGAGGGAGACGCAGGGAGGGGGGGGGGGGGGCGGCACGAGGGTCGGACGCAACAAGTCGCGGGGACGCAACAAAGGGCAGGGGGGAGAGGGGGGACGCAACAAAGGGCAGGGGGGAGAGGGGGGACGCAACAAAGGGCAGGGGGGAGAGGGGGGACGCAACAAAGGGGCAGGGGGGAGAGGGGGGACGCAACAAAGGGCAGGGGGGAGAGGGGGGACGCAACAAAGGGCAGGGGGGGACGCAACAAAGGGGGCAGGGGAGAGAGGGGGGGACGCAACAAGGGGCAGGGGTGAGGCAACAAAGGGGGCAGGGAGGAGAGGGGGGACGCAACAAAGGGCAGGGGGGGACGCAACAAAGGGGGCAGGGGAGAGAGGGGGTGACGCAACAAAGGGGGCAGGGGAGAGAGGGGGTGACGCAACAAAGGGCAGGGGGGGGAGCAACAAAGGGGGCAGGTGGGGCGGATCCTCACCATACAGCTCACCTTCTAGAGACGAAGCTGAACTGTATACCAAAAGTGAGGTAAAACAACACTGAAGTGCTTTTTGTCTCATCGTCACTTATATACCCAGCAGCCAACCCAACCCGGCCGCTGATTGGCTGACATTCACCCTAAAACTCACCCCCATTGGTTAACATTTTACGAGTCTGAAGTGTCAATTAACAATGGCCAACAGCCGCTCCTTCACTTCCACAAATACGAACGAGTCTCTAATGAACCAATAATGATCCCCAGCTTGAATGTTTGAAGTTGTTAATTTCAAAATCTAATTCACAAACTAAATTCAACATTCTATTGCAAATGTTACAACAGAACAACAGGTACAACAGGTACAACATTTGCAATATAATCGGCAGTGAAGTTGTAATCGTCTGTCAGTCAAGAGCTGATAATGGCCGCTCGACAACTACAATATATATAATATATACAATAACAAACTAACAAACACAGCAACACAAACTTCCTGACACAACACTGGATGATGTTAATTATTTGCTTTCAGTTGACTTAAGATATTGCTCGTTAATGACAAATTAAGTGATTTTAACTTATTGAAGTGTGAACATTTATGCTTTATAATTTATTTATATATTTATATAGAAGAAGGTACATTGGCTTTATGTGAGTACATAGCATTGATGTTTTTACATTCTTGTAAAGCCGCTAACACACATAGCGTTTCGGTGAGGTTCGAACAGATAATTTTAAGTAATTAATTTCTTGCAAAATTGATTTTTTTAAAGGTACAGTGTAAGAAAATTAGACAAAGATTACTAGGTACATTAAAGTAAAATTTAAGGATTATCAGAAGGTACATTGTAGTATAATTTGAGGATTATTTCAATGTATAATGCAGTAACATATGCGTTCAATATATCAATCATGATATATGGTGATAGCAATGATTACAATGATAAAGTTGTATGGCTTAGGTACATATATTGGGGGATTGGGTAGCAGTGCGAGTTTCAAGCACTAGGTAAGGAAACTATGAACATTAAATCAAGTACTTTTTGGTTTTATTTCTGAATAAGGCAAAGTTGGACAGCTTTTCAATTCGTTAGGGAGTGAGTTCCATAGACCAGGTTCCTTTATTTGCATAGAGTGTTTACACAGATTAAGTTTGACTCTGGGAATATCAAAGAGATATTTATTTCTGGTGTGGTGATTATGGGTCCTATTACATCTGTCCAGGAAGAGTTTCAGAACAGGATTTGTATTTAAGAACAGGATTTTGTAAATATAAATGGCACAAGGGAATGTGTGAGAACACACACACCACACACACACACACACACACACACACACACACACACACACACACACACACACACACACACACACACGGAAACACACACGGACACGGACATACCTCATCAGTGCCAGTACTAAGCACATGACCCGTCCAGAGAGCCGTCTGTCGGGTCCGTGACGACATCAAACAACCCAATTCACTCCCCTGCCCGGCCTCCTAATTGAGAAATGGGAGGGGAATGGAAGGAAATAGGTGACTTGATGAAGGTAGCACGATTAAATGGGAATAATAGCGGGGACGTTCAAACAAACCGACGGCTTTCAGTCCCCCGTCGAGGCCAGCAAGCCTTCAGTTAAATTCAGGTAAATGGGTGAGCTATTGGCAAATGGATAAACTATTGGTGTAATGGGCAGCGGTATAATAAAGCTGAATATACAAACTAATAGTTGGGTTCCCGAGAGAAAATAGGCCTAAAGGACAGTGCGTCTGGTAGGCCTACTGAGGCTCCACTAGCCTCGGCCAACTACTAGTGACCTCCCCCTACGAAGCCACCCACAACAGTTCTATAACTCCAGGGTAATTATCCAACCCGTCCTCTCAAATACTCCATCGCATTTTGACGTATAAGTCCCCTAAGGCCTGAGTACTCGATGAACTAAATATCATAGTGACTCGCTAAAAATTGACGATGTCCCGTTTTCTGTTTTGGGACCTCGGCTAGGTTAGGGCAATTTGTAACGTTTGGAACGCTCATTAATGGCTCATTAATGGCTCATTAATGACTCATTAATGACTCAAACAAGATTGAGTTAGCAGGGTCCAGTACTCAGTGAAAGTAACAGGCTTTAATAGGCAAAAACAACGGAAAGAGATAGGCGAGAGAAGTGTGAATTAATGGGAACTTTGTGGTGGGAGATGGGCAGGAAATGGGGTGGGAGTTCTGAGGTGGTCTTCATTATCATGTTTACTGGGAGACCAGACGGCCCTGACCACAGTCGAACCTCAACCTTATTTCCAAAGTGAGAGAGAGAGAGAGAGAGAGAGAGAGAGAGAGAGAGAGAGAGAGAGAGAGAGAGAGAGAGAGAGAGAGAGAGAGAGAGAGAGAGAGAGAGAGAGGGGGGGGGGGCATTGCCTGGCCCCCTTGTTGAAAGACGTCAACTTTAATGATCTGCTGCACCTCATGCATGAAGTTCAAACTTATGCAGACTACTGTACACTAACCAGTACAAATGCAGGAGAAGAGGAGATGCCAGCTGCTGTAGTGTTTATCAACTACTTCTTGCAACAAATCTACCTCGGGAAGGCAGTGACAGGTTTCATTTGCAGCGCGGAAACACAGGCGATGGTGATAATTAGCCAGAATATTACACCCTTTATAACTCGACTGATGAGAGCCAGAAACTAAGTATTCAGTGATGTGGTCGACATGTTAAGGATGAAGTTTGGGTGTTTATTTACCACGAAGAGTAAGGTGTCTAAACTAGCATGCAAAGCAGCTAAGACACTTGCAGAACTAATGTGAATTTATATCTTCTCGACATCAGTGGTTGCTAAACTTTTGTTTTTGTTTTAAAAATTTGCAAGATACTCGCCTAGAGTATGAAGATTCTCGCCTAGAGTATGAAGATTCTCGCCTAGAGTATGAAGATTCTCGCCTAGAGTATGAAGATTCTCGCCTAGAGTATGAAGATTCTCGCCTAGAGTATGAAGATTCTCGCCTAGAGTATGAAGATTCTCGTCTAGAGTATCAAGATACTCGCCTAGAGTATCAAGATACTCGCCTAGAGTATGAAGATTCTCGCCTAGAGTTTCAAGATACTCGCCTAGAGTATCAAGATACTCGCCTAGAGTATCAAGATACTCGCCTAGAGTATGAAGATTCTCGCCTAGAGTATGAAGATTCTCGCCTAGAGTATGAAGATACTCGCCTAGAGTATCAAGATTCTCGCCTAGAGTATCAAGATACTCGCCTAAAGTATCAAGATACTCGCCTAAATCTTGACCCATTCTTGCAGGACCGCTCACTATACCAGAGCCCAGAAGATCATAAAGATATAAGCAGGTGTTACGTATATGACCAATGATTTCAACTTTGTGCACAACCAGAAGATGCAAATGACAACACAAGGCGCTCAGCCACCAACAGCCTCCATAGAACACCACTCCATCGCCGATCATTCATTCCTAGGCTGACCTACACGTGAAAAGTTTGCTCAAAAAGAAGGTACGTGGGACCTGAAGCTACCCGAAAATTGGCTTAACTGTATCCTCACCCTGTACCTTAATTAAATTAGCATTAAGGTCCTGCCCTAAACGCTATACGTGCTAGTGGCTGTACAAGAATGTAAGAACTATTGTATATAAAAATACAAATAAAAATAAATATATAAGCGACATAATTTTTTTGCTTTAACATTGATTTCTGCTCGAAGATTTTATCTGTATTTACTAAACATCTGTTTTTTTTTATTTAAAGATTTGCGAGTGCAGTCGTATCAAATATGGAAAGAAACAATCTAGAATTAAAATACATGAACGATCTAATTTAACACTTGGATATAATTATTAGTTTAACAATTAATTTCATTAGATTTCAAAACATTTTTTATGCAATATTATTATTATTTAGCTTATTAGATTTTGTGTAGTATATGTTTTAAATATTGAGATCGTCTTCTATCAAAGAATTGAATAGAAAACGGATCGAGTTTAAGAAGACGGATTCTGGGGATACTGAAGGATTTACCGCTCCTTCCCTACCATCTGTCGCATCCCGAGCCTCTCGCCTGTCTGCATTCTGCCAAAATGATTCCTCAGGAATGTTGGATTGGAGGAGGGGATGAAATATGATGCGACTTGAAAAGAATATTGAAAGGATGGGACTGGGCCCTGATAAAGGGGTTAGTCGTGTGGATGGAGATGTACTCACCTGGTTGTACTCGCCTAGTTGAGCTCTGGCTCTTTTATCCGCCTCTCAACTGTCAATTAACTGGTCGCGCAGGAATATCCTTGGAAAAAAATACTGGTGTACAGATCCCTGAGCCTATTGGGCTTTATCATATTTACATTTGACCTCGCCAATCTGCGACCTCGACCCTCACAGTAACTCGTTGTCTTCTGTTGCTTAGGTACTCCCTTATCCAGTGGAGTACCACTGGAACTTATCTCTGGAACTTCTCCTTGCTCTAATGTGAAGAACTCCTGGAATTTCTTACTGAGTTCCTCGCGCAGTTCCTTGTCGTTTGTAGTGAATCTGTCTGCTTCTATCCTCAGTTTCATTACATGTTCCTTGACTGTTGTTTTTCACCCTGATGTGGCTGTGCAGCAATTTAGGTTGAGTCTGTGCTTCACTTGCAAGGCAAAGACTCAATCTAAATACCAGGGTTGTATTCTTGTAAGTAGTAAGTAGAATTTTTGTAAGTCAGGGTTGCATAAATACACACACACACACACACACACACACACACACACACACACACACACACACACACACACACACACACACACCCATGAGTTTACGTCATGGGTGTGCAATGGTTTACAATGGCAAACAAGTTTGCCATTGCATAAGAGGATCACAGCGTCACCAGCGGCTATACAGTATACAGCTTTGGAAATTGTCCTTCACTTTAACCCGACCCTAAATAATTTTTAGACTGATGGATCCAACCTTTCATTCCTTTCCCCCTCCCACCCCAATCATCCCTCCCTTCTCTCCCGCCCAATCATCCCTTCCCCCCCCAATTATTCCTCATCCCGCCCATTCCCGTGTTATCTGGACAATTACACGGGCTTTCTGATATCTTGCACAGACTCCAGAAGATAATATTATAATTTGACATAATATTTTGTTCAGTTTAAAGCAAAAGTATTGCAATAACATTGTTCATTTAAAACATAACGAGAGTAAATTTACAAAATATATATCCATATGTACTCGGTAAACATTGTGAATAACTTTGTTCTTTAATCAACACCTTAAACACAGAGACACACTTATGTCGTTGAATTCAGTCTTTCTTATGTTTGGACCCCCGGCATGTTCTGTATGTGGAACCAGTTCTCCTCCTCACTGTATTTAGAAACACTCTCCCCCCCTGCAATTTTCAGGAGTAATTTACGAAACGTGTCTCACCCCTTCGTTTCAAAGTAGGACAATCTGAACGCTTCGTCCTCCAAATCACTGACTGGTACCTAGAGGAAAATATCCTGCGCAGCTCTTCGCAATAACACCAGCATTGCTAATATGTTGACTTAAGTTGCAAAACATCTTATAGATGTGACGAGGTAAACACCACCAAGATGAAGCCCTAGGAAAACCAGGCTTTTGGAGGCGTCTCGGAAAAAGTTAATTAGACGACAAAGCTTAGTTTGAGAGTTTGCATGTCGCACCCCAAGATTCGGGGTAATTAGGAGACGGAGTTGATGTTGGTGAGCTGGACTCCTTTGACCGAGACGTTGGTTAGGCCACAAGTCGGGTGCCTGGTTTATCAACACTACCAAAGTGACGGGATCTCACCGTCCCTGAGCACTGGACGAACATGGTGTAACTATGTATCCCACCAGTTATTTGGCCTAACCAAATGGGTCCTGGACGTGGTCACATGCTGACCCGGTAGAGTGACACTGTCTAACCAACCACGCATCCTGTACGTGAATAGCCTAATCAACCACAGGCCGCACAGACGTGCATAGTCTAACCAAAACTGAGCATAACACATATTAGTAATTAAATCCTCGAATTTGCAGGAAATGAATAAAAGCAACAACAATGTAGGTTCCCTGAGACACTGACGAGGAGCAGGGAACAGTAATAAGGGCGAGGAGAGAGGAGCAGGGAACACCGGCACGAGTCAGCAGAGGGAGATAGGAAGCAGTGGAGGCCCACAATGGACACAGGGAGCTCCCCACACACGCGCACCCTCTCTCATCACATGATTGGACGCCGCTGGTCTTTGATTATGTCTGATTACACCTGGTTCTGGCGGGGTTGGACAATAGGGGTGGGAAGGGTAAACACAGAGAATAGGGAGCTGAAATGGATAGGGGCAGAATAGGGTAATAACTTTTTGTGTGTATTAGGAAATGTTTATCTCTCTGAATGTTTGGCAATATGTTTATTGTTTGTGATGTGTGTATATGTATGTATTAACACGATGTACTGAACGGGGTGAGAATAGCTTGAGCTACCTCATCCTTTTGTGTGTATTTTACCTCAATAAACTTATTTCAATTTCAATTTCAATTTCAAATCTGTGTACGTGTGCATTTCCTGACAAATATTATTTGTACTATAGTTCTTATTAATATGTCGAGTTTTAAAGATGCTATTAAGATTATTAAATATTAATACTAATGACTGTGCTAAATGTCAACAATTAAATATGTATAGTTCAACCGTTATTAAAAACTTTCCGTAATATAATGGAAATATTATTACATAGAATGTTCTCTCAAAACTCTGGTAGTGACACGAATATTGTGTTTTAATTAACCTGAAATATATTCCCCCGTTTTAAATTAATTGTATTTGTATTATATATATATATATATATATATATATATATATATATATATATATATATATATATATATGTATATATATATATATATATATATATATATATATATATATATATATATGTCGTACCTAGTAGCCAGAACACACTTTTTGGCCTAATATGCAAGGCCCGATTTGCCTAATAAGCCAAGTTTTCCTGAATTAATATATTTTCTCTAATTTTTTTCTTATGAAATGATAAAGCTACCCATTTCATTATGTATGAGGTCAATTTTTTTTTATTGGAGTTAAAATTAACGTAGATATATGACCGAACCTAACCAACCCTACCTAACCTAACCTAACCTATCTTTATAGGTTAGGTTAGGTTAGGTAGCCGAAAAAGTTAGGTTAGGTTAGGTTAGGTAGGTTAGGTAGTCGAAAAACCATTAATTCATGAAAACTTGGCTTATTAGGCAAATCGGGCCTTGCATAGTAGGCACAGAAGTGCGTTCTGGCTACTAGGTACGACATATATATATATATATATATATATATATATATATATTATATATATATGTCGTACCTAGTAGCCAGAACGCACTTCTCAGCCTACTATGCAAGGCCCAATTTGCCTAATAAGCCAAGTTTTCATAAATTAATTGTTTTTCGACTACCTAACTTACCTAACCTAACCTAACCTAACTTTTTCGGCAACCTAACCTAACCTAACCTATAAAGATAGGTTAGGTTAGGTTAGGTAGGGTTGGTTAGGTTCGGTCATATATCTACGTTAATTTTAACTCCAATAAAAAAAAATTGACGTCATACATAATGAAATGGGTAGCTTTATCATTTCATAAGAAAAAAATTAGAGAAAATATATTAATTCAGGAAAACTTGGCTTATTAGGCAAATCGGGCCTTGCATATTAGGCCAAAAAGTGTGTTCTGGCTACTAGGTACGACATATATATATATATATATATATATATATATATATATATATATATATATATATATATATATATATATATATATATATATATATATATATATATATATGTGTGACTTGAATGTGATTTGAACAAGGAAGCTGTACTTAATGGTCCCCCATTAAACTGGTCCCCCTTAGCGGAGCGGTAACCACACCCAGCCCACACGCACAAGTCCGCACCCTCGTCCCCTTCAGTCTCAACTTCATCTTATATACAACAGTCAGGGGACAAGTGGGAGCCTCGCCATCCATCGATGTAGTAGCAGTAATCCTTGAGGATTAGCAAGGCAGCGTCATCACTCACAAAGTCGTGAATTCCTGCACCTTGACCCAGACCCGACCCAGTCGTCGACCTAGTCGTCGACACAGCCGTCGACCCAGTCGTCGACCCAGTCGTCGACCCAGTCGTCGACACAGCCGTCGACACAGTCGTCGACACAGTCGTCGACACAGTCGTCGACACAGTCGTCGACCCAGTCATTGGTTAGCGACGAAGGTGTGAATTTCCAAAGTGTACAGCAAACTAATAAGCCCAAACGTTGCTACTATTGTAGCAACGTTGTACTGCTGTTCTGTTCTGCTCTGTACTGCTCTCTTGATACATTACCTCAAGACGACAGAGAGTTACCTCAAGACGACAGAGAGTTACCTCAAGACGGTAGAGATTTCGAGACCTTAAATTATAACCTGTCGTATAGATTTGCCTAAAAATAGGGAAGGCATTTGAGAAGGAATACAAAGATTCCTTTATACCTCACCTCAGTGTTTAAGGCAAGAGTTTACAGGAAGATGTTAGTTTACCGTATAAAGGGCAATAGGTGTCACTTGCCGCAACGATACTCGATCTCTGTAGACGAGGCTCTTCCTGAAATGCTGATCAAATTAACTGTTGTTGCTGCTCCCGGGTCGCATTCTGAAAGAGAAAACAAAGCAATAGTCTCCAGCAGTTACTTGTATTCCATTCCCTAAAATATAATTCTGGATTACTGGATGAGGGGAGGGGGTGGGGACACAGAGACAGAGACCGAGAGACAGAGTGAAAGACAGAGAGAGCTCAGCATTGAGTCTCGAGCGAACTGTTAGGAAAGTTGACTACACCACACACTAGAAGGTGAAGGGATGACGACGTTTCGGTCCGTCCTGGACCATTCTCAAGTCGATTACGAATGGTCCAGGACGGACCGAAACGTCGTCGTCCCTTCACCTTCTAGTGTACGGTCTGGTCAACACACTTTAGCCACGTTATTGTGACTCATCGCCTGCATCTGTTGGGAAACTTGAAGCGATTCCATCACGATTAAACACAACCTGGTCTTCCAGTCAAGACGATCACAATGTGTAGCGGCTCTGTACCTATTGCTTCCGTTCCTCTATTTTTATGGGAGGAATTCTGTAAAAAAATAAAAAATTTAAATAAAATGATGTATTTAGAGGACGAAGAGGAACTTTCTTTTTATAGCTGGCTCTCAACACCTAATCACCATGTGTGCAGATATGACCAGGTGTATGCAAATGTGACCAGGTGTTTGGAAGGGGGCCAAGATGTGTGCAGTGTGTGTGTATGTGTGTGTGTGTGTGTGTGTGTGTGTGTGTGTGTGTGTGTGAGGGGTAGGTGCACGCAACCAGGTCGCATATCACGCACTCTCCTTCCCTGCTGTCTGACTATCGACCACACACTAATCACTCAGAGTTGTGGGGTAACCACTCACCTTTCCTGCTGTGAGGACCGACACGCTATCCCTCCTGTGAGGGAACCACACATTGCCTCTCCTGTGAGGTTGCCTCATATCATTTGGGTTGCTTATAGGAAGCTGCAAGATGACATGACATAAGTCGAGGAATGGTCCAGCAAGCTGCTGCTATTATTCAGTCTTAATGAATGCACTGTAATTAGATTGGAAAGCATACATCTCTACAAAAGAATGATGTTTAACATAAGACTTATTCTTTCTGTGAAGGGAATTAATTACCAGGGAAGATTAAAAGACTTGAACCTCGTATCACAGAACCTCTTATCACCGGAGGAGCTAAGAGTCAGATGATAGGCTCTCTGATGAAAACAGATTGAGGAGACATAATTGAAAGATGAATATCTAGACGAGTCAAAAAGACATTTACTATAAACCTCGCCGACACGTCGTCCACTCCCACAAGGCCAACTGGGCCAGTCAGCCAGTGTTTTTGATCGAAAGCCATCTTCTCCTGCTGGCAACAGCCTCGAAACTTACAAATCTTAACGTAACGTTTGGGCATTCTCATTGTCTCTATGATTTATAATTATCTAATGAACGTGTGAGCGACCATGTCAATGTTTTTTTCACTGAGTTTGTCACTGTGCTCTGCACAGTGAACACTGAAGTACAGGACAGTACGCCTGACGTGTATTCCATGCAAAGTTGTGGCAAAGATCGCGAGAAAGACATTAGTAGGACACCTGGGGAGAAAGGAACTCTGTTACACACACTACCAGCACGGATTCAGAGATAATAAAATCTTGCCTCAAAGTAGACGATGAGTTACAACGTGGCTGAAGTATGTTGACCAGACCACACACTAGAAGGTGAAGGGACGACGACATTTCGGTCCGTCCTGGACCATTCTCAAGTCGATTGCGAATGGTCCAGGACGGACCGAAACGTCGTCGTCCCTTCACCTTCTAGTGTGTGGTCTGGTCAACTTGCCTCACAGGTTTAAAAGAATATTTACAGGCGACAAAAATGAGATGAAGAGAGTGGAAAAACGTCGTCGTTTGTCCGTTTTCTGATTTCAGGTTTGGACATTTTGTGAAGAACTTCATGTTGCTTTAGGACAGTGAGGAACCTAAACACAGAGGTCCTCATAATGCTGTACACAGTCTGTGAGGGAACAGTTTTGAAATACACAGCATTCACCTGTATTTTTATGCTTCTTAAAGTACAGAGAAAACTCAGATGATCTCTGATGATAATTCATCCCGATATTGATTCCCACTATCACTGGGACGAAGCCTGTTCGACTCTCAAAACTAAAGGCCTACCGCAGGATGCCAGCCACAACAGCTGCCTACCTCGCAAGTACCTATTTACTGCTAGGTGAACAGAAGCTTAAGATAATCAGAAATGAGGCCAAACTTCTCAGTCCTGTACCAGAATCGAACCAGGACCCTTTCGGGCCACTGGTTACGATTATTCCAATGAATCAGCAACTGTTAGTGGCTAAGAACGAAACAACGGCCTGCAACATGATCAGTACATGAATGCAATTGATAAAAAGCTTCTTGATGCAAATATAATCCATAATTTCAGAGTAGAAATTATACAATTCTAGAAAATAATAAATGTAATTGTTTCTGATGCTCGATTGTCAAAAGGCGGGTCCAAGAGCTATTGCTCCCTACTAGTAAGCACTAATATATAAGCTCAGCAGCACTTCCATCTCGTAGTTGATTAAACTTGCATGTTCCTTGACCGTATCCCTGGTCTCGATCAGGTCAAAAGGTCAGGGGTCAGGTCAAGCTGTCAGGGCCCAACTTGGCGTAATATGAAACACGGGATAAGTTGGTTCGTGACCAACAAAAACCACATCTTTTCATGCGAAAGAAAACGAAGTTGTTCGTAGAATTGTTTAAGGGAGAAATTTGAAGTTTTGTTTTTGAAGAGTGTTCGCTCTCTAAGTGATGGGGAGAGAGAGAGAGAGAGAGAGAGAGAGAGAGAGAGAGAGAGAGAGAGAGAGAGAGAGAGAGAGAGAGAGAGAGAGAGAGAGAGAGAGAGAGAGAGGAGCAGCCAGCCATGGTATAAAGGGTATAAAGCAGGTACCCCTCAAGTCCCTTGGATTACCATCATTATATCCTATCCCTCCTCACTCCCTCCCTCCCAACACCCTCCCCACTCACTCCCACTCCACCTCCTCCCTATCCCTTCCATTTCCCTTCTCCTCCATCATTCCTCTCCATCACCAACAGCTGCCTCGTCTGCAACCGCCTGAATCAGCGACGATTCTCATACTTTGTGTGGTTACTTTGCTTGTTGGTTTGTGGTGGGGGGCGGCTGTTGGTTTGTGGTGGGGGGCGGCTGTTGGTTTGTGGTGGGGGGGCGGCTGTTGGTTTGTGGTGGGGGGCGGCTGTTGGTTTGTGGTGGGGGGCGGCTGTTGGTTTGTGGTGGGGGCGGCTGTTGGTTTGTGGTGGGGGCGGCTGTTGGTTTATGGTGGGGGCGGCTGTTGGTTTGTGGTGGGGGGCGGCTGTTGGTTTGTGGTGGGGAGGCTGTTGGTTTGTGGTAGGGGGCGGCTGTTGGTTTGTGGTGGGGGGGGCGGCTGTTGGTTTGTGGTGGGGGGCGGCTGTTGGTTTGTGGTGGGGGAGGCTGTTGGTTTATGGTGGGGGCGGCTGTTGGTTTGTGGTGGGGGAGGCTGTTGGTTTGTGGTGGGGGAGGCTGTTGGTTTGTGGTGGGGGGCGGCTGTTGGTTTGTGGTGGGGGGCGGCTGTTGGTTTGTGGTGGGGGGCGGCTGTTGGTTTGTGGTGGGGGGCGGCTGTTGGTTTGTGGTGGGGGGCGGCTGTTGGTTTGTGGTGGGGGCGGCTGTTGGTTTGTGGTGGGGGGCGGCTGTTGGTTTGTGGTGGGGGGCGGCTGTTGGTTTGTGGTGGGGGCGGCTGTTGGTTTGTGGTGGGGGCGGCTGTTGGTTTGTGGTGGGGGGCGGCTGTTGGTTTGTGGTGGGGGGCGGCTGTTGGTTTGTGGTGGGGGGCGGCTGTTGGTTTGTGGTGGGGGGCGGCTGTTGGTTTGTGGTGGGGGGCGGCTGTTGGTTTGTGGTGGGGAGGCTGTTGGTTTGTGGTGGGGCGGCTGTTGGTTTGTGGTGGGGGGCGGCTGTTGGTTTGTGGTGGGGAGGCTGTTGGTTTGTGGTGGGGAGGCTGTTGGTTTGTGGTGGGGCGGCTGTTGGTTTGTGGTGGGGGAGGCTGTTGGTTTGTGGTGGGGGCGGCTGTTGGTTTGTGGTGGGGGAGGCTGTTGGTTTGTGGTGGGGAGGCTGTTGGTTTGTGGTGGGGGCGGCTGTTGGTTTGTGGTGGGGGAGGCTGTTGGTTTATGGTGGGGGCGGCTGTTGGTTTGTGGTGGGGGGCGGCTGTTGGTTTGTGGTGGGGGCGGCTGTTGGTTTATGGTGGGGGCGGCTGTTGGTTTGTGGTGGGGGGCGGCTGTTGGTTTGTGGTGGGGAGGCTGTTGGTTTGTGGTAGGGGGCGGCTGTTGGTTTGTGGTGGGGGGGGCGGCTGTTGGTTTGTGGTGGGGGGCGGCTGTTGGTTTGTGGTGGGGGAGGCTGTTGGTTTATGGTGGGGGCGGCTGTTGGTTTGTGGTGGGGGAGGCTGTTGGTTTGTGGTGGGGGAGGCTGTTGGTTTGTGGTGGGGGGCGGCTGTTGGTTTGTGGTGGGGGGCGGCTGTTGGTTTGTGGTGGGGGGCGGCTGTTGGTTTGTGGTGGGGGGCGGCTGTTGGTTTGTGGTGGGGGGCGGCTGTTGGTTTGTGGTGGGGGCGGCTGTTGGTTTGTGGTGGGGGGCGGCTGTTGGTTTGTGGTGGGGGGCGGCTGTTGGTTTGTGGTGGGGGCGGCTGTTGGTTTGTGGTGGGGGCGGCTGTTGGTTTGTGGTGGGGGGCGGCTGTTGGTTTGTGGTGGGGGGCGGCTGTTGGTTTGTGGTGGGGGGCGGCTGTTGGTTTGTGGTGGGGGGCGGCTGTTGGTTTGTGGTGGGGGGCGGCTGTTGGTTTGTGGTGGGGGGCGGCTGTTGGTTTGTGGTGGGGAGGCTGTTGGTTTGTGGTGGGGCGGCTGTTGGTTTGTGGTGGGGGGCGGCTGTTGGTTTGTGGTGGGGAGGCTGTTGGTTTGTGGTGGGGAGGCTGTTGGTTTGTGGTGGGGCGGCTGTTGGTTTGTGGTGGGGGAGGCTGTTGGTTTGTGGTGGGGGCGGCTGTTGGTTTGTGGTGGGGGCGGCTGTTGGTTTGTGGTGGGGAGGCTGTTAGTTATCGTAGTGAGGGTAGCTGTGGTACAGCTATTCAAAGCTGGAGAAACTGCTGACCTGGAGAACGTGCAGATCCTTAACCGCTAGAATCCACTCGACAAAACATGTAAATTATTTGATCCGCCTAAAATGTGTAATGTGTATTCCCAAGAGCGCAGGCGGGAGAGATACGCAATAATCAACACTTGGAAAATATTAGAAGGACTGGTTCCAAATCTGCACACACAAATAACCACACGAGACCAGAAGGCATGGCAGGATGTGCAGAATATCCCCACGGAAGAGCAGAGGTGCAACAGGTACCCTGAGAGAGAACTCCATCAACTTCAGAGGCCAGAGACTGTTCAACACGCTTCCACTACACATAAGGGGCTTAACTAGCCTTCCTCTCGCGGTGTTCAAAAACAGAACTCGACAAGCACCTTCAAAGGATACCTGATCAACCAGGCTGTAACTCATACGTCAGGCTGCAAGCAGCCACATCAAACAGCCTGGTGGACCAGACCAGTAACCGTGGGAACATTGATCCCCGGAACCTTCAACAGGTAGTCAAGGTGGAGGTAGTAGTGGAGGTGGAGGTAGAGGTTCCTTACATGTCTTCGACTTATTTGTGCTTCTAGCTTCCACCTGTGTCCTCTTGTCATATGGGTTTCAATGTGAAGAGGCCACCTTATCTATTCCTCTCAATATCTTGTATGTTGTGATCATATCCCCTATGTTCCATCTTTCCTATAGAGTTTGGTTCCACTGGCCTATTCTCGAAGCTCAGACCTCAGCTCTGGCACCCGTCTTGCTGTAAACCCTTGTTCTTTTTCAATTTTGGCTTCGTGACCCACAAGGTGCGGATTCCATGCTGGTGATGCATATTCCAGTATTAGTCTAACATATGTTGTCAAGATTGCCTTGAAAGAGTCCTGATTTAGGTTTCCAAACGATGTTTATATAATTGCGTCTCATATGCTGCTGATGTTATCCTGTTTGTGTGTGTCTCTAGGTTAGTGTTTGAACTATCCACTCCCAAATCTCTCTCTGATTGCTGTAGTTTCCTTCCCTTTATGGTGTAGATGCCTTCTAGTCTCCTATTTCACTTTCCCATCTCATTACATTACACTTCTTAGGATCGAATTTCAGCAACCATTTGTTTGACCACTCTGGGGACTACGTCCTCTTGTAACTTCCTGCAACCCTCTTCTGTTTTTACAGTCCTCAACAGCTTTGCCTCATCAGCAAACATTGACATGTATGATCCTCGGGTAGGTCCGTCCCATAAATTAGGAACAGCAAAGGTCCCAGGACCGAGTCTTGTGGGACCTCACGTGTTTCATTCCTCAAGCTTGATGCTTCCTCTTTGACAGGGAGTCCTTACTTTCTACTCACACTCACACCACTCAACTCTGGGTCAATACAAGCCCTCACACCACCTACATCAACCCTGGGTCAATACAAGCCCTCACACCACCTACATCAACCCTGGGTCAATACAAGCACTCACACCACTCAACTCTGGGTCAATACAAGCACTCACACCACTCAACTCTGGGTCAATACAAGCACTCACACCACTCAACTCTGGGTCAATACAAGCACTCACACCACTCAACTCTGGGTCAATACAAGCACTCACACCACCTACATCAACTCCTGAGCACCTCTATTTCAAGTTATTGAGCACCAATAGATTCGTGAATCTACCCGTCACACAGAAAACTTTAAGTGCTGAGCACCAAGACAGAATATGGATGTGCATTTACGGGTGAAGGTCCTGATGCTGCTGGTATTGTGCACAAGCCCTGTGCGTTAGGTAGAGAGCATCAGGTGATGCTGCTGGTATTGAGCGCTTAATCCCTCCAGCATCTGTCACACGAGGACTGTGCAAGTCGAGCTTTGAGCCACACTGGAAGGTAATCCCCTGGTTTATACCCGAGCTCCTCACCTGGCTCTCTCTGATGTCTACACAGAACAGCTGATGTCTCTAGATGTTTACACAGAACAGCTGATGTCTCGGGATGTTTACACAGAACAGCTGATGTCTCTGGATGTTTACACAGAACAGCTGATGTCTCTGGATGTTTACACAGAACAGCTGATGTCTCTGGATGTTCACACAGAACAGCTGATGTCTCTGGATGTTTACACAGAACAGCTGATGTCTCTGGATGTTTACACAGAACAGCTGATGTCTCGGGATGTTTACACAGAACAGCTGATGTCTCTGGATGTTTACACAGAACAGCTGATGTCTCTGGATGTTTACACAGAACAGCTGATGTCTCTGGATGTTTACACAGAACAGCTGATGTCTCGGGATGTTTACACAGAACAGCTGATGTCTCTGGATGTTTACACAGAACAGCTGATGTCTCTGGATGTTTACACAGAACAGCTGATGTCTCTGGATGTTTACACAGAACAGCTGATGTCTCGGGATGTTTACACAGAACAGCTGATGTCTCGGGATGTTTACACAGAACAGCTGATGTCTCTGGATGTTTACACAGAACAGCTGATGTCTCGGGATGTTTACACAGAACAGCTGATGTCTCTGGATGTTTACACAGAACAGCTGATGTCTCGGGATGTTTACACAGAACAGCTGATGTCTCTAGATGTTTACACAGAACAGCTGATGTCTCGGGATGTTTACACAGAACAGCTGATGTCTCGGGATGTTTACACAGAACAGCTGATGTCTCGGGATGTTTACACAGAACAGCTGACGTCTCGGAATTACCCATAATTGTCAGTATATAGTAACCTAATATCAGTGGTGTCAGCACCCGCCGGACACCCGCGGTGTAACCAAACACCCGCGGTGTAACCAAACACCCGTGGTGTAACCAAACACCCGCGGTGTAACCAAACACCCGCGGTGTAACCAAACACCCCGCGGTGTAACCAAACACCCGCGGTGTAACCAAACACCCGCGGTGTAACCAAACACCCGCGGTGTAACCAAACACCCGCGGTGTAACCAAACACCCGCGGTGTAACCAAACACCCGCGGTGTAACCAAACACCCGCGGTGTAACCAAACACCCGTGGTGTAACCAAACACCCGCGGTGTAACCAAACACCCGCGGTGTAACCAAACACCCGTGGTGTAACCAAACACCCGCGGTGTAACCAAACACCCGTGGTGTAACCAAACACCCGCGGTGTCAGCAGTAACCAGATACAAATCTGGCGACACCAGCAACAAAATTTGCATTCTTATTTCTCTGTAATGACAGTCTTGATTGTCCTCTTCCTTCTCCCGAGCCTTCCCTCTTCCTTTGACACTCTTCCTCTTCCTCCTATTACCTCTTATCCTCCTCTCCACTATTCACCTTCTGCTCACCTTCCTTCACCCCTTATTCTCACTCATTTTACAAGAAGAAAATAGGTGGAAAGGTGTTCACAAACCTATGCTATGAGAAAATCCCTCGTGAGCTCAGTATAACTCCAGGTTGTAATCTTTTGACTATGTCGTGGCTTAGTGGACTAGGGCGTGTGAACACCCACCACATATTATGATGGGAGCTGCCTCGTATGGGCCAATAGGTCCTCTGCAGTTCTCATTATTACTACTATCCCCTACACCTTACTTTCCTCCTCAGCTCTCTCTTGCCTATTTATTGCCTGTCTCTACCTCCTCATCACAATCAACTTGAGAATGGTCCAGGACGGACCGAAACGTCGTCGTCCCTTCAACTTCTAGTGTGTGGTCTGGTCAACATACTTCACCCACGTTATTGTGACTCATCGCCTGCACCCACCACATAGATTCGAATCCTCATCATGACTCCTACGGATTTTCTCATTGACACATAACGTTAGTGTGATTACTCTTTCTGAACCTATGCGATACGTCAAGTCTCCAGCAAAGCCTCTAATATGATTGGCCAAACGAAAGGCAGTAGTTCCGTCTGTCAAGAAGCCGGTATAGCTAGACCTACTGCGGGCTCACCATAGCCTGTGCTACCTGGAACTTTTTGTTCCAGGTAGCGAATCTTTAACAACAACAAGCTAGACCAAAATCTTTAATAACTCCACAAGAACATCCTGCTGAGTCTTGGCTACTAACAGCCTTCGTGACACAGTTATATAAGAAGTAATACATATCTAGGTGACTCTAGGTTCTGGACTTGAGGAGCCGCCGCGTGTGGATGCTGCTGGCGCAAGGAGATAAGATCATTAATGTGAAATTCGATAAGATGAAGCTACACAAAAAGCGATGTCCACTTTTATTGCCTTTTGTCGCGTGCTTAATCTCTCGCCCAAGGACATCTGCGTATCACAATAGCTGTAAAAATGCCCGTCGATGTTGCTCGATAAAAGCCAGGTGTGGGATGCTGCTCCAAGCAGATGCGAGGGAGATGGTGTGGCATCTTCCTCACATCTCCACGCGGAGGCTGCAGTCAGGGAGAAAGGTATTGCATTTCAGTGAAAAAATATGTTATATTTGTGGCATTCTGCTAT